>NC_090245.1:31201292-31241292 GCF_037325665.1 Littorina saxatilis | reverse complement strand
TGGTTCTTAGTTTGTTGTACATATTTTCCAACACTTTTGTTCAGAGGCTTTTATTTTCCTCGATTTTGGTAAGCGGACAGTTACCATTGTTCAAACGCAGTAATTTTTCATGAAGGATAAAGCTTTCTAAATTTCACAGCAAATCCTTCTCTCTATCAAACCTAAACTTGCATCGGTCTCCAATTGCAATACTTTTATCAGCTAAAAAAAAAATAGTCATGCAACAAACCAACCTATCAAACCTCAAGCACTACTTAGTCACCAGGTAACCACGTAAATTTCAGTGGACACCCGTGGTTTGCACGTGAGAAATATACGTTGGTAAGGCGTTTATTGGTTAAAAAAAAGTGATATAGTTGGTTATGAGGTCTTTCCGATGAATGTAACTCTGCTGTGTGTAAGTAGTCATTATGAAGAAATAATTAGCATCCAAGCCCTCAAAATGATTTCATTCACAAGTGGTCTGATTGTCTTGAAAATAAAATAATAAGTGCACAGTTTTTGTGTTTTGTTTTTAAATAAAGGGAACATTCAAGTGTCAGAGGGCCTAGTGGTAAGGCGTCCGCCCCGTGATCGGGAGGTCGTGGGTTCGAACCCCGGCCGGGTCATACCTAAGACTTAAAATTGGCAATCTAGTGGCTGCTCCGCCTTGGCGTCTGGCATTATGGGGTTAGTGCTAGGACTGGTTGGTCCGGTGTCAGAATAATGTGACTGGGTGAGACATGAAGCCTGTGCTGCGACTTCTGTCTTATGTGTGGCGCACGTTATATGGCAACGCAGCACCGCCTTGATATGGCCCTTCGTGGTCGGCTGGGCGTTAAGCAAACAAACAAACAAACAAAATATGACCTTTAAGAGCAGTGAAATGTTCAATAAATCGGGTACTAATCGTATGTGCTATTGAAAACTTATCTGCGCCTTTCTAAACACAATGTTCTCTGAACTGAGAGACACATTTTCTCAACCCCAAAACAGCCTCGTTTGCGCAGTTTAGTACATAGTATTGAGTTTGCCTTTGACTGACAACTGGCGTTGCTGAGGCTTTGAAGGGGAAGGAACAACGTACGTCAACAGTTCATGTCAAAATATAATATTAACTATCGTAACATGATATACCCCTTTCTATAAAAAAGGGAATATCCGCTTCTTTCTTATCTCTTTTTCCTCTAATGCTTATTTGATACGAGAAGGAACAGTAATTTGAACGAGAATCCTGCATTTTACTGTCCACCACTGGAGAAATGTACTATAGAAAAGCTGTATTACTAATTCCAGTTTTGCTTCTACGACACGTTCCGGGTCATTTTCGAAACAGCAAGTGATAACCGTTGACCCAAGACGCATAATCATTAAACTTTAATGGAGTGTATCGCCCAGTTTTCAGCAGGGGAGGATCGGCGTCCGCTGTGATTGATTACGGGTATAATCAGTCACTGGTAAAATTGACAGATGAGTTGGGGTCCAGTTGACTGCAAGTTGCAGCGTGTTGCTAATGATATATGATAACCAGTGTTGGCTCATCCTTGTTAGCCAGAGGAAGTTGATACATATCTGTCTTTGCTCTTTGGATGACACAAGTGCAAAAAGGCTCAAAAATTTACAATATTTGGTTGATTAAACAAACAAATAACCGACAGGATGACTGAAGGGGACGGCGAGAAGATACCAACAGATATATCATTTGATATATTTGGCACTGTAAAAGAGAGAGAGAGAGAGAGAGAGAGAGAGAGAGAGAGAGAGAGAGAGAGAGAGAGAGAGAGAGAGAGAGAGAGATAGAGAGAGAAAGAGAGAGAGAGAGAGAGAAAACCAGAGAGAGAGATATATATAGAGAGAATGAGAGATAAAGAGAGAGAGAGAGAGAGAGAGAGAGAGAGAGAGAAAGAGAGAGAGAATGAGAGAGAGAGAGAGAGAGAAAACACCAGAGAGAGAGGTTTTCTAGATGTGTACTCTTTAGGCATTATAATCATAATATCAAGCATTCTGTCTCGTCCCTTAAAAAGGGGGCGGTATTCCCCCGAAACCTCGGAAACACATTTTGTTTTCATCGTTTAGGTTTTGCTCGCTTTGCTCATATTTAACATAGAATCTTACCAGAGTAGTGAAAGAATAAAGCAAAACAAGACAGTAACATGTTACGGGCAATGACAAAAGAGGGTTAAAGAAAACAAGAATGGACAGATGGAGAAAAGGATTACATTTGAAGGATAACGATTGGACAAACAGAACAGGAAGAAGAAGTATGTAAGGAAACCCCATAGTAATTAGATTTGGGGCGCAAGCGGGTGAATGAGAGTGTTATAAATTAGCACCCCCCCCCTCTCTCTCTCTCTCTCTCTCTCTCTCTCTCTCTCTCTCTCTCTCTCTCTCTCTCTCTCTCTCCTCTCTCTCTCTCTCTCTCTCTCTCTCTCTCTCTCTCTCTCTCTCTCTCTCTCTCTCTCTCTCTCTCTCTCTCTCTCTCTCTCTCCGTATCTATAAATCTGTCTGTCTAGCTCTGTTATGCGTATTGCATTGATCTATGTGTTATTATTTGTTGCGTGTATTACATGTTTTATTTGTCTAAGACAAGGTATTGTGCCTTACACCTTTTATCATTAAAACCAAAAGTGAATTCAGTTAGTCAGATAGTCAGTCAGTCAGCCAGCCACGCAGTCAGTCTCTCTGCCTTGTCTTAAATGTGTCTTCAATTCTCTGTTTACTAGCTAACATTTACAGTTAAAAAAGGGAGGCTTTTATTGCATAACATAGATGCATTAATTGTTTAACCCTGCTTAGGCTTTATAAAAAAAAAGCGTATCCTATGGAAGGATGCCTTTCGGATTAAGTACGCCAAGAATCATCTACATTCATTGTTGAGTGTCTATAGGCCTATACTCCGTCCGTCACCCCTATGAATGTGCAACAGCACTGGATAATACCATAAAGGAACATGTATTATCCTTGTCTGTATGACATCGGGTATTTTGTTTCGGATCTGGTAAATAAACTGGGTGGGGATTAACATTCCACTGTAACTGACACATGATTCACACTTCAATTCATCAAGGTAGTGCTGAAAGAAGACACGACCTGTGACGAATCTCATAATCATGTCGCTGACGGGATTAAGAAAGTGGTCACAAGAATGACAAGAATGAGAGAGAGAGAGAGAGAGAGAGAGAGAGAGAGAGAGAAAGAGAGAGAGACAGAGAGAGAGACAGAGTGAGAGAGAGAAAGAGAGAGAGAGAGAGACAGAGAGAGAGAGGGGGGAGAGGGAGAGAGAGAGGGGGGTAAAACACCGAGAGAGGGGGAGAGGGAGAGAGAGAGAGGGGGTAAACACAGAGAGAGGGAGAAAGAGAGCGAGAGAGAGAGAGAGAGAGAGAGAGGGAGAGAGACAGAGCGAGTGAGAGAGAGAGTGAGAGAGAGAGGTGAAAAAGAGAGAGAGAAAAAGAGAGAGAAACAAAGGGAGAGAAGAGAGGATGAAATAGAATGAATGTGAGACTCTCTCTCTCTCTCTCTCTCTCTCTCTCTCTCTCTCTCTCTCTCTCTCTCTCTCTCTCTCTCTCTCTCTCTCTCTCTCTCTCTCTCTCTCGCAACGGTGAGACGACTCGGCAACCCGATACAATGCCATCTAATAAAAGAGACATTTCAATGGCGGGTGTCAGTTTACCCCACCTCATTAAAGTGAGGCCAAGGCGATGACAATACACCACGTGAACTCGGGGTGCACTCTCGTGTCACTGAAATAGGTTAACGACATCGCAACTCGATACACTTCAAGCTGACGGCCTGTTGATGTTCTGTAGGGTTTGGTTAGAACAGCTGATGATAGTTTGCTTGTGGACATATTATTTTGCGCAATTAAAAAGGCATTTAATGCTTCTTTGTGGTCTGTACTCTCTGCTCGTGTGTGGATTCTGTTTGTTAACTGTAATAATTGTGTGATATGATCCCTTTCCTATATACAGGACCGCTGCAGTTAGAAAGGAGTTTTTCAGCCACGGTTGTGAATAGTTCCTGCGATTTAAACCTTCTTTAAAAGATACCGTCCCTATTATAATAATAATAATAATAATAAATGAGCATTTATATAGCGCAACATCATAACTTTACAATTATGCTCTTTGCGCTTGACACATTTAAAATTAAAACACAGTTATACAAGCATTTACATCTGCATTCATAGTCAACAACGCTTAATTAAAAGCATACACCATCACACATACATTACAAAAGATTCTTCCACTAACTAAGTAATAAAAACATGAATAAAATAGGTAGTAAAAAACAAGGAAATACCAGCTGAATACCCTTAATCAAACAGAACAATGCTGAAAACAGTCCTAGATGTTTATATACATTATCACTAAAACAAGAAAATACACTACATGTAGCCTACTGATGGACTGAGAAAACAAAATCAGGGGTTGTATTTCTTGAAGAGGTGCGTTTTAAGTGCTCGTTTGAATGCTTGGGGTGACTGAGAGTGGCGGATGTGAAAGGGGAGAGAATTCCATTGTGTGGGTGCGCAGAAAGTAAAAGTGCGTTGTCCGTATGTTTTGGTTTTGGTGTGTGGAATGGTAAGGATGCGACAGTCAGAAGAGGCACGGAGTTGTCTTGCTGGAGAATAGACGGTGAGGAGTTCAGAGAAGTAAGCAGGAGACGAGCCAGAAAAGAAGTTAAAGCAGAGGGTGGACAGTTTGTAGTCAATGCGGGCTTGAATAGGTAACCAGTGCAGTGTGTGAAGAAGTGGTGTTGCGTGATCTCGTTTTTGTGCTTTGAGAATGAGGCGTGCTGCCGAGTTTTGGACTTTTTGTAGTTTATGCAGGAGGTACAGGGGACAGCCAGAGAGAAGAGAGTTGCAGTAGTCAAGTTTAGAAAGAACAAAGGCACAGACAAGAGTGTTAGTTGTTTGAGAGGAGAGTGTGTGGCGAATGGTGCTGATCTTACGAAGCTCAAAATAAGCCGCTCTACAGACTAAAGATATATGTTTGTTAAGGGTCATGTCAGATCAAAGGGTGAATCCAAGGTTTCTAGCTGATGGTGAGAAAAGAATGTCGGTATTGCCTATTTGAACAGAAACAGGTTGGGGAGAGGGAAATGTAGTGTTCTTCTTTTTGCACAGTAAGACTTCACTCTTATCATCATCTATTGTGAATTAATTCAAAACAAATTTTTTGCGTTACTTTTGCCGATTAACATAGTGCCACTCGAAAATTCCGCACGCAAATAATAACAACAACACACACACACACACACACACACACACACACACACACACACACACACACACACACACACACACACACACACACACGCGCGCGCGCGCGCGCACACGCACACTCACACAAACACTCACTCACACACACACACACACACACACACACACACACACACACACACACACACACACATTTCTGCAGATTAAACAGAAAGGAAATTGTTTCCCCACGTAAATGATTCTACATAATTATATAACATCAGACATTGTGAAAGAAACAATTGAAAGTCAGCAGAAAGAGAGAGAAAAGAGTATCCCTTCACAGACAACCTATTGGGAGCATCATACCCTCATCAAGGGGGACCGAGATTTATAATGCAAAGTCCCTTTGAGGGGGACGTATCACAAGGAAATCTAGTCCTGAGGATGACCATTGTTTTTGTACCTAGACCAGACACGTGTTTCGACACTATTGTGTCTCATCAGTGGTCAGGTGGAACTGTTAGCGAGAGTTGTCAACCCTGGTATCCAACTAAGACGCAAATTATCTCTGAATGGTAGCTTCTGTTGGCATGGGAGACTACCCTCATCTGACAAACCCAAGGGGATATCTGTGAAGGGAAACACTTTGATTTAAGTGTGGAATTGATTATTATTAAGAAAGAATTTAGAAATTTAGACAAGTTTTAACCAAGAAATTAGGTTAAAACAAGGGAAATTTGAAAAAGCCTAAAGGGAGGTAACTCTGTACCAGCCTGCAGATCCAGAAATGGATACGCGAACAAGTTAGATCTAATTTTGAAAAGGTTAAACAGGAAAAGCGGTCAACTTTTCATTGCTGTTCAACACAGGACTTTTTTTTTTTTTATTATTCTGTTTTTGTACAATTTTTTTTTTACATGTATATGCTGTACATTACAGGACATCACCTAACCGAAAGGACAGAATCATATAACAGAAAAGCACACTTGGACAATTACAACATACATGGGGTGGGAGGATGGAATGGGGAGGGGGGGATGTTCAGTGGTTTGGTGGTCGCATTATCAAAAGGTTTTAAGAACGAAAAAACCTAAGGGTTACATCAAAGCGTGCATATACAGGCGCCAATCCTTGTAGAATTTATCTACTGTATTATTCACAACTGCGTTATACTTTTCACAAATAAATCTTTGCTTAAAGTTTCTACTAAATGTCTGAAAATGAGGGGTCTTTTTGTTCATTTTGGAAATATATACATGGTGTTTGGCACAGATTAATAACACATCAAAAGCTTTATCGGTGACTACATTGTTCGCCACTCCAAGAAGAACCAGTTCTTTAGACAGTTTTAAATTGTTGCAATGGGTGCAGTTCGCCTTTAGCCAATTTACAAATTCTATCCAAAAAGTCTGCACTTTATCACACTCCCAAAACATATGTAAAAGGGTTTCTTCATTTCTACCACAAAATGTACACAATGACGTATCCACAATTTTTCGCAAAAATAGAAACCTTTCTGTGGGCAAAATTCTGTACAATAATCGGTACTGGAACCATCTCAGACAAGTGTCTTTTGTTGTTTTAAAAACATGTTGAAAAATAGCCTTCTTATCTAACAAACAGTCTAAAGATTCAGACCATTTTTCGATACATTTTGGGACCGTAGCAT
The DNA here is from genome assembly GCF_037325665.1 of Littorina saxatilis. Lineage (NCBI taxonomy): Eukaryota > Metazoa > Mollusca > Gastropoda > Littorinimorpha > Littorinidae > Littorina > Littorina saxatilis. Next base: position 31,234,441 of record NC_090245.1, on the reverse strand, counting down.
GTTCAATCAGTTTTTTGTAAATAAGTTGTGTCTTACCTTTACAAATACATTTCCACACAATGGGCTCTGTCATAATAAAATGTTTATCAAATTCTAAGCCGATTTTTCTCTGATATTTCTTAACAGCCTGGATTACACCTTGATACAATACAAAATCGCCTCGCACATTTGGATATTTGATTTTAAACGCATTATAGGATAAGTATCCATTTTGTCCCAAAATATGACCAATCTGAGCTATTCCATTGTCGATCCAATTTTGAATGTACACTGTCTTTTTATCTCTCCGAATATTAACATTATAATGTAAACATTCTGATACAAAATCGTTAAAGGTTATAGGGTCACATTTTCCATGTAGTTTCTTATAATGTTTAAAAACATTGGTCCAAAACGGGTTTTCCATTCTCTGCATCAAAATATTTGCAAATTCCTCTCCTCTCATATTAATTGTTGTAACAGATGGACATGCTTTAAACAATAATCTTGATATTAATCCAGTAAGGCCATCAACTCTTTTTAACCAAACGATTTTTAGAGATGACAGAAAACTTTTCACGTCAACCATCTTTAATCCTCCATCTTCATAGGGTTGGGTGACCGTACTTCTTTTAATTTTATCTCTTTTTCCATCCCAAAGAAATTTGAAAAAAATATTATTTAACTCCATCATAAACTGTTCGTCTGGATCAGGTAAATTAGTAAACAAATGTGTCAATTTGGAAATAGCCAAGGTTTTTAGGACTGTTATTTTACCAAAAGGTGTCAGGTTCCTTCTGCTCCATGAATTCAGAAGTTTTTGAATTTCCTTTAACTTATTTCTATAGTTAAGAAAAACAACCTCGGATATATTCACCGAAAAAATAACGCCAAGTGCTTTAAAATTATCCGGGTTCCAGGTAAAATTCATATCAGGCAAAACAGGACTTGGTAAAGAAGAAGTTTTCTGCAAGGCTTGTTCAATTGGATAGCTTTAAAGGCGATGCAACTTTCACGGTGACCACATTATAAAACATCAGAAATTGTGAAAGAAACAATTGAAAGTCAGCATATATATATAAATAATTATATAATTATATATATATGGCGGTTTGTGAGAGGATTTGTACGGGAATTTTTTTTTTATTAATCAACGATATCGCTACACTGTATACACTTTACGATGAAGGACTTCTGTAGGATTTGGTTAGTATAGCTGGTGGTAGTTTGCTTGAGGACATAATTATGTTTGCAATTGAGGGCATTCGCTGCATCTTTTCGTTTTGTACTCACTGCCTTTGTGTGGGCATTATTGGATGAACCAAGACTACAATTCTTCTTGATGTAGCACAAACCTCTGCGAGGATGCAAGATCTAAAAGTGTCCAGATTAAGATTAAGATAGAAGAAGCCACACTTTCGTTCAGCTGCGGTTGTCACAAGATCCTGCCATTTACATATATATTCCTCATAGAAATTCCTTCCATCACGAGTTGTTGTTGTTGTTGTTGTTGTTGTTGTTGTTGTTGTTGTTGTTGTTGTTGTTGTTTTATTTACTTTGCAGCAAGACAGTGGTGTCACCTACAACATTAATTCCGCCAAAAATGCCCACTCTGCACAGAACACAACCGTTAAAATGTTTGTATGTTAGGTTTGTGTCCCAGTGATGCTCTTATCCCATGGCAAACCCTGGGCAGTCATGTGCTGGTCAACTATATCGTGTGCGCGGCAAGGACGACACCGTTTGGCTTTGAATTGTCAGAAATGTCAAAATATTTCATTCATTCAAACCAACTCATCGTGCACACACTTTGAAGACCAAGGAAAGGTAATCCTGACTAATAAAGAGTATCTTAAACGGACTTTGATGAACTGAAGAGATGCTGACATTGTATATCAAGCGGGTGTACCAACATGACATCGGTAGGGAGTACAATAGGTTTATATAAAAGCTTGTCGTCAAGCTCATTAGAAAAAAGTACCTGTCTCAGTGTTAGGCATTTCTGTAGTGAAACTACAGGGGACTCTACTGGAAGGGTATCTATCATGTGTTAGAGAGTACAAACTCTCAGACCATCGGAAACCATTGTCACGGTGACGTAAGCAAACTGCCGATCTCGTTTCTTGAGTTGGGCACTTCTTTATGATACAGGAAGACTTGTTTTGTGAATGTGAAAGTATGCAAAAGCTCCTTGTGGGTTGTTACGCAGTTTTGCTGATTAAAAATGTTGCTGTCAGCTCTTTATCTCACGTTTATCCAGCTGTCACCGCTCGAGATAGGCAGTTTGCAACTTATAACTAAAATGTGATACTGATAGGCAGATTGTTCAGAAACCAAATAAAGTTGTTTGCGTTTTTCTCAAAACATAAAAAAATGACATAGGCAATTATCTTATGAGCGCAGAGAGATAAGGTGTGTGTGATTGTGCACTAAAGTAACGTGTTTGGTAAACACGGGGTAAGCGGCACCGTTAGAACTTTGTGTGACAGCAACCTCAGATGTGGAAATACAACGTGCGAAAAAGGTGTTGTTTGCAGTACTTGTTGAAGCTAGGCCAAGGTCAAAAAATGTGTTTTCGTTATTGGTTTTTAATTCATCAGAATAGTGTCCAAAATACGGGCTAACATCTTTTTTGAGAGTCGTAAAAAGATATACCTAGCTTACCCGTATATCTTTGTGTTATTCTCCAAAGCTGTGTACCAGTGGAAACCATGTTATGAAGTTGACATCTCTTTACTTAACTGAGACATTTTAACCAAATGTAACCGAGTGCCGAAACACCACAATCACCTTTGGAGGCGAAGACCAATCAAACAGGATTGAGAATTTTAGATCTTATTTCTAAGCCCTATAAAAACTGGTATGCATTCGCAAAGGAATCCATGAACATACAGAGAGACAAAGCCGCCAGACCCCATCACAAACAGAACTCTACAATCCACAGGTGTTGCCTTGCGAGCTATAAATAGCTCGCAACTTCTAAGGCGAACAACTCTGCAGAGTCTGCTGTGAAGGGCGACGGTAGTCTCCCTGTCACACTCGCCCCCGTTTGAATGAACTTTGTCCCCAAAGTTCCGAACCATGGACCCGCCAAGCTTAGGTCCCTTCCAGGTTCGTGGAAGGGGAACAGCACAAAAATGATTCAGTGGGCATAACGCCATTCCTGTACATATCATGTCGAGTCCCATCCCTGTCGACGACGCCAAATGTAACCGAGTGCCAAAACACCACTATCACCTTTGGAGGCGAAGTCCAATCAAACAGGATTGAGAATTTTAGAGCTTATTTCTAAGCCCTATAAAAACTGTTATGCATTCGCAAAGGAATCCATGAACATACAGAGAGATGATGATGATAAAATCGTTTATTTAACGTCACTCTGTAAAAACATTGGCGACATTTGTCTTAGATTAAAAACACACACAGGCGCGCACACAAACTTTCCCTTTATGTACAGTGGTTCACCACCCTCCCACCCCCCGCACACTCTCGCTCATCTAATTAAAAATGGTAATAAGAGATACTTGGATATAAAATGGTATTCTTAAAGGTTCTGATAAAAATATAAAGTAGCTATATGAGAAGCAATGGCGTCAGCCGCAGCAATGTCTCTTCATATCCAGGGACCAAGTGGGTGCGTGTGCACAAGTCCAGCGATAAGTTTGGGACCTTGCCACCCAAGGTCTTTATTAAAACTTAATTAAAAGATAGCTTAATTTTTGATTTGGGGTATTTGGCAGGATATTTCTATTCGAGTTTATAAACTGAGTCAGGGGTTGAAAGTGGTATGAGTTCAAATCACACTCCAAAGTCAAATGAGCAATGCTGAGGTAGGATTGACAGGTGCATTTAAGCTATAGAAATTGGTAGTTCCCAGCTTCTGCCCTTAGGCGGTTAATCCTTTTTATTACACGTGGGCATGCATTATAGGTGTTCATCTGTTTTGATGGGGCTTCCCGGATGAGCCAGCCAGAGCTTATAGCCGTGTGCATGTATTTGTTCCTCCATTCTCTCCAGAGAAGAGAGTCTGTAAGGCTACTGATCTCAGAAGCAGACAATGTCAGGTCTACCTCGGAGGCGCCTATGCCTTGGGCAGCTTCATTAGCGGCTTTGTCTGCTCTCTCGTTGCCAGGCACGTTCACGTGTGCTGGACACCAGACCAGGTTAATCTCGCTTCCTTTTATTATAATTTTATTTGCCAGCTCCTTTATGGCAATGACAAGAGCCTGTCTTTTTGATCTTTTGTTAGATCTTAATGCTTCAGTGGCTGCTTTGGAGTCAGAGAATATAGCTATCTTTTGAGGAGGAGTGTTCTTGAGGTTGAGATGAACAAACGACATGCAGATGGCAAGGAGCTCAGCTGAGAAGATCGAGTTTCTGTTGCACAGTTTAAATTTCCCAGTCAGGTCATCGCTGGGGATTACAAAAGCTGCGCCAGCCTTCTTGTCATCCAAAACTGACCCGTCTGTGTAAACATGAACATGGCCTTTGTATACAGTATCAATGTGCTCAAGGGCTTGTATCCTGAGTAATAACTGATCATCCTTTGTAGCTGTACAATATTCTGTGTCAAAATTCATTTCTTTCATTGTCCATGCGGAATCACGAGATATGGGGTTTTGGGCCACGTCATTGGGGTCGACACTGATTTCGCTAAAGAGTGAAGCATTGAATTGAGCCAGTGAGGTGAAAGTAGTGCCAAAGTGGGCCTTTTTGTTTTGGACATGGTTGTAATGCGGTTGTAGCTCCTCTTTTGTTGAGTTTTGCACTGTGTTGGCTCGAACATTGTAATCCGCGCAGCACTTACGTCGCCACATGTCAAGAGAGAGGAATCCTGCTTGGTGGTATACAATGGCCTGCTTTGAATGCCTTGGGTGTCCGAGGGCAAGCCGAAGGGCACGACATTCCGCTTACTGTTGCTTATCAAGCCATTTTCGAGCCGACGAGAAGTAGACCTCCTGTCCATATGATAGTCTTGATCTTATAAGAGCTCTGGTGATGTTTGTTAGAATAACTGGGCACTTTGCCCATGGTTGGGCAGCCAGTATTTTAAGAAGGTTGATGGTCTTATTTGCTTTGCTTAAAAGATACTTTAAATGAGCAGTCCATAGTCCATTTGAGGTGAAAAGTACGCCCAGATATTTCACCTGCTGACTGGGTGAGACAACAGATTTATCTAGTGAGAACTGTATCTTTTCTCGATCTTCCAGTTTTCGGTTTGTAAAGACAACGAATACAGTTTTCTCGGCAGAGAGAGTGAAGCCATTCTCCCGCATATAGTTCGCAGTGTTATCTATAGCTGTTTGCCACTCTTTAGAGAATTTGTGTTCTGTTTTATAGGTTTTGTTTTGATACTCTTTGCATAGAGCAGTATCATCCGCATAAAACGTCAGTTCGGCTCCATGTGTTTTAACTGTCGATATGTCTTGCAACATAATGCTAAAAAGCAGTGGTGCTATTACTGAGCCCTGTGGCACTCCCATGTCAACTTTGCGAGTGGATGATGTGGCACCTTTATAATCAGTTTGAAAGGATCTGTTCAGTAGAAAGCTTTTTATGTATTGAAACATATTACCACTGATGCCTAATTGCTTCAATTTGAACAACGATTGTTGGTGCCATACTGTGTCGTAGGTTTTTTTGATGTCAAAAAAGACAGCAAAGAGAGACTTCTTGCGTGAGAGAGCTTTCTTAATTTTGGAGGATAGTTTTACAAAGTGATCCGAGACACCCCTGCCTCGACGGAAACCGGCTTGACCCAGAGGTATTACCTTTTTTCTTTCCATTTCAATTTCTAGTCTGGATTTTAGTATTCTTTCATAGATTTTGCTCAGATGGGAGGCCAGAGATATAGGGCGCCAGTTGGAAGGGTCAGCTCTTGGTTTTCCAGGCTTTAAAATAGGGATAATACAGAGAGATAAATGATAAAATCGTTTATTTAACGTCACTCTGTAAAAACATTGGCGACATTTGTCTTAGATTAAGAACACACACAGGCACGCACACAAACTTTCCCTTTATGTACAGTGGTTCACCACCCTCCCGCCCCCCGCACACTCTCGCTCATCTAGTTAAAAATGGTGTTAAGAGATATTTGGATATAAAATGGTATTTTTAAAAGTTCTGATAAAAATATATAGTAGCTGTATGAGAAGCAATGGCGTCAGCCGCAGCAACGTCTCTTCATATCCAGGGACCAAGTGGGTGCGTGTGCATAAGTCCAGCGATAAGTTTGGGACCTTGCCACCCAAGGTCTTTATTAAAACTTAAAAGATAGCTTAATTTTTCCTTTGAGGTGTTTGGCAGAATATTTCTATTTGAGTTTATAAACTGAGTCAGGGGTTGAAAGTGGCATGAGTTCAAATCACACTCCAAAGTCAAATGAGCAATGGTGAGGTCGGATTGACAGGTGCATTTAAGCTCTAGAAATTGGTAATTCCCAGCTTCTGCCCTCAGGCGGTTAATCCTTTTTATTACACGTGGGCATGAGTTATAGGTGTTCATCTGTTTTGATGGGGCTTCCCGAATGAGCCAGCCAGAGCTTATAGCCTTGTGCATATATTTGTTCCTCCATTCTCTCCAGAGAAGAGAGTCTGCAAGGCTACTGATCTCAGAAGCAGACAATGGCAGGTCTACCTCGGAGGCGCCTATGCCTTGGGCAGCTTCTTTAGCGGCTTTGTCCGCTTTCTCGTTGCCAGGCACGTTCACGTGTGCTGGACACCAGACCAGGTTAATCTCGCTTCCTTTTTTTATAATTTTATTTGCCAGCTCCTTTATGGCAATGACAAGATCATGTCTTTTTGATCTTTTGTTAGATCTCAATGCTTCAATGGCTGCTTTGGAGTCAGAGAATATAGCTATCTTTTGAGGAGGAGTGTTCTTGAGATTGAGATGAACAAGCGACATGCAGATGGCAAGGAGCTCAGCTGAGAAGATCGAGTTTCTGTTGCACAGTTTAAATTTCCCAGTCATGTCATCGCTGGGGATTACAAAAGCTGCGCCAGCCTTCTTGTCATCCAACACTGACATACAGAGAGACAAAGGCCGCCAGACCCCATCACAAACAGAACTCTACAATCCACAGGTGTTGCCATGCGAGCTATAAATAGCTCGCAACTTCTAAGGCAAACAACTCTGCAGAGTCTGCTATGAAGGGCGACGGTAGTCTCCCTGTCACACATACAAATTGATTTCGATAATACGAACTGGTTTCATATAAATCTTTGGCCTGCAGAAATACTTGCATCGCATTTTGGTTGTCTACGTTCAGTAAATCACAAGGGTTTTAAAGTACGTCAACTTCGTAACATGGAAACCGAAGGTTGTGACAGGAATTTGAACACTGACACTTATTTAAAAAGAAAACACAAATATATACCACACCTTTTTTAACCCTTGATTTTATAAAGTGGCCCTGAAATTTTATCACTTTTTATAAAGTACCTTTTGGAAAATAAACGTATACTTTTAACATCCTACTCCCAATGCTTCTGGAGACAACGGGTGCCAAACCCAATCATATTAAATCAGACTATCTAGAAGAAGCATTTACCCCTCTTAACAAACTTTTATCATCACCACTCCTGCCCACCCCGTCATCCTCCCCTCTTCGCTCACCCTTACCAGCTCCTTAGCGTATCACCAATTCTTGTCCCAAATAGAAACATTTTCTGAGAGGACGTTAACTCCCCCCTTTAGTTTAGTTTATATACTACGAGTTTGTGTTTGTTTGTTGCACGTGTGTATCATTATCTAACTGGAGTATTACAGAACATACATTCTAGTTGCCATTCAACATACGTTAGGATCATTTAAAGGACAGGTGCATGTCCCAACAGGGTACACAGGTCTGGAGAATAACCCATTTGCTTACTTATTTCACTGGCTGACAGACAGCTCAGTTTCAATCTGCTTCAATCTGTTATGCTGACACATTGACTGAATGGTTTAATCATGCTTCGTGCGCGACTTGTTAACAGGAATCGGGTGGGCGGACAGGTTGTACTCAAAAGACAGATTGTCAACATAATCGTTTTAGGTCAGGCTAGTGGACGTTTCTGTGACTGAATACTAATTAAATCAGGTCGTAAAAACAAATGTGTCTTGCAAGCAGACAATTTAGTTCGCTTTGGGGTTGTTGTTGTTTTGTGTCTGTGTGCATTTGTTGTATGTTTGTTACTTTTGGTTCTGTCTTTTTTTCTTTTTTTCTTTTTGTAATGGCTCAGGTCGTTTTCAAAGACGCCTTTTTTTCTCTTTTTTTTTTTGGCAAAAAATATTATTTTCCGACGATTTCTTCATACTGAACCAGACAAGTTAGTAGAACGGGTTTCTTTCGTTTTCCTGGTTACGAACGTTCTACAATTACATATAGCACATATCCGTTGGGCGTGTGGGCGTATAATTGAGTCAGAAACTTGTGTTTTCAATTTCTTTTTACTGGCTAGGAATTGACCTGAATGTTTTATTTTTGTTTTGTTTTCCTTTTAGCGTATTGGTGGGAATAATAGAATAAGATTGTGTCCTAGATCCCTTTTTTGAGGGTTATATATTCAGCAAACTTGTGTTGTTTTGTTTTGCTTTTCCAATGCCCACATGGTATGATATATGGTAAACGGAAACTGCCAATGGCCACTGGAAACAGAAGGTGCGTGTGTCATTCGGTATAAAATCTATCTAGAGACAGGTCAGTAGACACATTAATAGATAAAACATGCCCATTTACTAAACAATATGAAATGAAATCTCCGCCTATGTTGAAACTAATTGGTGATTTTATTTTTGATTTTGCAAGATCATGTCCTAGATTTCGGGGGGAGGGGGGAGGGGGAGGGGGAGGGGGGATGGCGGGAAGGTGGGCATGCAGGTTGAACGATAAAATAACATGATGCAGGTATGACAAACGTAAATTGCAAGTGGACACTGAAAACACTTTTCATTTCAACATCTAATTTAACAAAGTTCTGCAGACACATTAATTGAACAACCCATTTGCACTTACTTCCAATTAGCCGTTATTAAATCTCCACCTACGTCATAACTAATATTCTGCTTTGTAACCCCTCTCCTGTCTCACTCGTCCCAATCTATGTGTTTTTCTATTGATCTTTCTATTTATTAACTTACGTTACGGGAATATTTGCCAAACAATTGACTTTACCTTGCACAGAATGTGAACGTTTCGATTCAGAAAAAATATGGCGTCAAAACTTATCTTTTCTCTCTCTCTCTCTCTCTCTCTCTCTCTCTCTCTCTCTCTCTCTCTCTCTCTCTCTCTCTCCCTCCCTCTCCCTCTCCCTCTCCCTCTCTCCTCCCTCTCCCTCTCCCTCTCCCTCTCTCTCTCTCTCTCTCTCTCTCTCCCTCTCTCCCTCTCTCCCTCTCTCTCTCTCTCTCTCTCTCTCTCTCTCTCTCTCTCTCTCTCTCTCTCTCTCTCTCTCTCTCTCTCTCTCTCTCTCTCTCTCTCTCTATCTCTGACACATTCCTTTTCTTGCATTGCTTTTTTCATTCTTTTGTTCTTTACTTTCTGTCATCGGGAAGAAGTATTTCATATAAAGGAATTTAGTAATAAAGATTGCAATGTGCGTAAACGACCATCTCCACCTTCCGTCCCCTTGTTTGACTTTGGCGAAAGAACGTGCAGGAATGTGGACAGTTGCGAGGAGCGCTATTTATCCTGCAAGTTTGAACTGACGACGGAACAGAATGCAAATGTATTAGGACGCAGGGACTTACAAAATGCACACTTACGCAGTTTTAGGCTTACTTTGAACATATGGCGTGGTTGGTTGGGACTTTGTAAATGAACATTCCGTGTTGGTCTGTCAGAAAAGTCTTGGTACATCTGGCCAACAACAACAAAATGATACTGCACCGCTTTTTGTTCCCCCAAGTAAAACACTCATATATACCTGTGTTATTTTTTCAAATTGTCCCAAATGGCGCTTGTGTGTTAAGACTTTTCGAATTGACGATTTTTGCTGCCGGGCGAAGTGACAGCCCAATTTAACTAGCAAAACTAAGTTTCAATTTTAAAACTCGTACTTGCAGCGCCGTAATGAAGCATTCAAGCACATGCAATCAGAAGTGGAAGGTTCGAACATCAAGCGATGACGCTTCCCTTTTGGCAATCAGTTCTTAATTGTTGTTGTTATTTTACGAAGAACACGTGAAGGAGAAGGTGCATGCACTCCATCACAGACGGACCGTCAATCATTTATCATTAGATGATTATTCCTTATTGACTCCAATCCAAAACAAGTCGCAAAAAGAAGCATTATACACTTCAAGTTGATCTTCTAAGATCAGTCCACATCTCTACCTACACTTCTGTGTGTATCCCATACTCCATCTTTTGTGATGGCACTTTATCAAAAATGGTGGCGCGTCAGAACACGTTCAACTTCAAAGCGAGGCTGGTGAAAAGCGGCACTCTTTTGCGCCTCGGCCGCCGAACAACAGTTTGTTTTCTTTTGGTTCGACCCGCGCGTGCCGTCGGCAGCATCAAAGAGATTTTACCTGCCGCTGCCGCTTGCTCTTCTGCACACACGGCTTGGAAGGGTATGACAAATGAGATGTCCACTTTATCCGTGGATGATACCCATATGCCGATGCGAACATTATGTTGCCCAGATTTGTTTTAGCGTTGTCGGTGAATCTTGATCAGATAGGACAGAGTGTTATTGTTTTAGATATGACGAACAGAGGAACGCAAGCGCTCTCATTGCATAATTATGACATGTGGCACAAGAGCAAGTGAGACCTCAGAGCGTGTCAGTGAATGGTATGCTGGCCGATATTTTACTCCAAGAAGTTCGTCTTCAACCTGATACCAGTGACATCTACAACTTGTGCTAAAAATAGTTGTTTGCACAATTTGTAGATGACACTGGTATCAGAATGTTTTCTTTTGCAGTTTATGAAGGAGTACAGTGTGGCTTAATCAACCAGTGCCTGAGCCTATCGAAAGGATGCCGTCTCAAATACTATGCGTGTGTTTAATTGTCGTCATAACTATTCGTGAACAGTCAGTAATGCAGACCCCAGGAAGGGTATGCAACGAGTGTTAACATCATTAAAGGTATCGTTCCCTTCAAGTGTAAAATCGATTGAGTTTCCGTAATTTCAAAGCTTTTGATTCAGAGCTTCGCAACAATAAATACTACGAGCTGCGTCACAACAAAATGGAAGCCGCCAGTGGCATCGAAGCCGCCAGTGGCAAGCTCAATCGTAACCTTATACTAGGGCGCTCATAGCATGAGCGCCCTAGAATAAGCAAAGGAAGAAAGTATAGTCTTTTTCGTCTCCCCCCCCCCCCCTTACTCCGTGTGTGTGTGTATGTGTGAGTGTGTGTGTGAGTGTGTGTGTATGTGTGAGTGTGTGTGTGTGTGTGTGTGTGTGTGTATGTGCGTGTGTGTGTGTGTGTGTGTGTGTGTGTGTGCATGTGTGTGTGTGCGTGTGTCTGTGTGTGTGTGTGTGTGTGTGTGTGTGTGTGTGTGTGTGTGTGTGTGTGTGAGTGTACTCTTAACTATAGTCTAAATGTTCCCACTATGTTGGCTCTAGTACTGCCTTTTTCACTTCACATTCGATCGATCCGATCCATGAAAGTGTCCTACTTTTCACCATGACCTCCTCACCACAAAGTGAGCAAGTTCAAAGGGGCTTTATTAGACTATCAAATCATCTTCAAAGATAGAAATGTTATCAAAATCGTCTTCAAAGCAGAAAGCAAACAGCAGAAGGGCCCCCAGAGATAAAACGTGTCAAAGAACTGTGTGTGCTTATTACCAACCCTTTGCTTCTTAATTGTTGATATTTTAGCTGCTTAAAGCATACATCCGGATTTTATTTTATTCAAGGTGATGTGTACCGACCCAACTTTCTGGTACTATATTTTGTCTGTATGTATGTGCACGGATGCATTCATTAGTGCATGTGTGTGTCTGTCTTCCTGACCTTTTTTTTTCTCCTACATTGCACATGTAGTTCGGCATTGTGAGCATCATTGTCTTGCACTTTTCATCCTCTCTCTCTGTATCTGTCTGTATGTCTGTCTCTTTCCCGCCCCCCCCCCCCCCCCTCTCTCTCTCTCTCTCTCTTCTCTCTCTCTCTCTCTCTCTCTCACACACACACACACACACACACACTCACACCACACGTGTGCAAACTCAAAAACGATATCCACGTCCCACGCACACGCATACGCAGAATGACCCAGGTTTTGCCAGTGCCGCAATGGTGGCACTGTGTCACCATTGCGGCACAGGCAAAACCTGGGTCATTCTGCGTATGCGTATGCGTGCGGGTGTTTCTATTCTCTCCAAACTGCGTGCTTCCGCGTCTCCCCTCAGTGTTTGGACGTGAACTTGCGTGGGCTCGTACACATTTATATTGACCTCTCTTTCCGAAATCAGAGCACCGACCTTTTGAGTTCCAGTACACACACTGAAGTGTCTACCGCTCTCTGCTGATTAATCAGTAAAGAAAACTACATCCAGCAGAAAGCACACACCACCTGAGGTCTTCTGTCACGAACGAGCAAACAGTACTTACCTATTTTAAGCTGTTATGAAAATATGATGATATAATTACGTTTGTAGTGGGTGTGAGAGAAAAAAAGTGAATGAAATGGTCTCTTTCGTTGATTCTATTGTGTGACGTTTACTCGCATTCTTCAAATGACGTCAATGCGGCCTTGCGTGGTATTTTCACGAAAGGGTTCTAAAAACATTCGGCAAACTACTTCCTTTGTATAAGGTTATTTCCAGAAGCCCAGTATGGAAACCTCTCAACGTGATTTTGAAAGGGGCCGGATAAAAGAAGCATCAGTCGTCTGAATTTGATTTTGTCATAAAAGGTCTCACTTCGCTCATTTCATACGCCTTTCCTTTCTTATAAGCTACGCAAAGAATGTCACGTTCAGAGCGTTCTGTAACATAAACAGGCTACTATTACACCATCTAGTTCCAAAGAACGCTTCACAAATTCATGCTACACTTCTTTAAATTCAACAACAGTCGAACATACCCTGGTGACCACCTCTCAGTATCGAACACTGCCAACAACTACCACTCCAAATGACCCTCAAAGAGGTGTGTTTTTCCCAATACAAGACGGCTTTTCATAGCGACTATCTGTCTATAAAGACCGCTTTTTACATTTAGTCAAGTTTTGACTAAATGTTTTAACGTAGAGGGGGGAATCGAGACGAGGGTCGTGGTGTATGTGCGTGTGTGTGTGTGTGTCTGTCTGTCTGTGTGTGTGTGTGTGTGTGTGTAGAGCGATTCAGACTAAACTACTGGACCGATCTTTATGAAATTTGACATGAGAGTTCCTGGGTATGAAATCCCCGAACGTTTTTTTCATTTTTTTGATAAATGTCTTTGATGACGTCATATCCGGCTTTTCGTGAAAGTTGAGGCGGCACTGTCACGCCCTCATTTTTCAACCAAATTGGTTGAAATTTTGGTCGGGTAATGTTCGACAAAGCCCGGACTTCGGTATTGCATTTCAGCGTGGTGGCTTAAAAATTAATTAATGACTTTGGTCATTAAAAATCTGAAAATTGTAAAAAAAAAATGTTTTTATAAAACGATCCAAATTTACGTTTATCTTATTCTCCATCATTTGCTGATTCCAAAAACATATAAATATGTTATATTCGGATTAAAAACAAGCTCTGAAAATTAAATATATAAAAATTATTATCAAAATTAAATTTTCCAAATCAATTTAAAAACACTTTCATCTTATTCCTTGTCGGTTTCTGATTCCAAAAACATATAGATATGATATGTTTGGATTAAAAACACGCTCAGAAAGTTAAAACGAAGAGAGGTACAGAAAAGCGTGCTATCCTTCCCAGCGCAACTACTATCCCGCTCTTCTTGTCAATTTCACTCCCTATTCCGTGAGCGGTGGACTGACGATGCTACGAGTATACGGTCTTGCTGCGTTGCATTGCGTTCAGTTTCATTCTGTGAGTTCGACAGCTACTTGACTAAATGTTGTATTTTCGCCTTACGCGACTTGTTTTTTTAAATAGACTAAACTAGATTGGGAAAAAGGTACGTTACTGTTAGTTTCACAATCAAACATACCTCGTTAAGCCCTTTGTTTGCCGTCGACAAACTGAGGGTAACGCCACCTTAAGGAATGCAATTCAGTCTTTCGTTCATTCATCAAACATGTTTCCGGAGCCCTGCAAGAAGAAACATGGCTAGCAATCCACATATGGGCCGTGCAGGTGAAGGCGAAGAGGCTTGTTAATGTATATTGCTTATTATGTTTAGAACGTGTTCATAAGCATGTTGCTTGTTACTGTTCTATATGATGTTGTTTTTCGTGTGAAACGATTTTATACAGCGAAGAGTAAATAAAACACGCTTAAACCAAGACGAAGAGGCTTGTAAAACGCCATTACCTAAAAAGAAGGTCAGTCATTTTAAGAACATTAATAATCTGATTTGTCTGAAGGGCACCATGCATACACGTCCATATGGTCATGGCAAAAAGACAGAAGTTATGATCAGCACTTTAAAGGACCATAACAGGCTCTTTTTAAAGGTCAGATAAAGCAGTTTTGGTTGATTTAATGATATAGGTAAGCAGCAGGGGCGGATCAGTTGCTTTGTAAGGGGGGGGGGGGGGGGTGCACTTTGAATCGAAAGTGAATGTGATGGGCGCGAAGCGCCCGAATTTGCTAGGGGGGTCCGGGGGCATGCTCCCCCGGAAAATGTTTTGGCCCAAAGAAGCAAAATGGTGCCATCTGAACTTATAAATGGTCATAGAATCAGCTTTCCAATTTATTTTTTTTGTGCTGGAGGGGGAGTGCACCTGCACCCTGTGCACCCCCCCCTCCCCCCCCCCCCCCCTCGTCCGCCCCTGAAGCATCTACAGGTGCAAAAACCGATCAGTAAATCTCAGGTTTTGTGTTGCATCAGTCTAATTTTACACAAAATGCATCCTCAAAAAGCGACCAAATTCGTCTGCTACGCGAGACTTTAAATTCCCCGCGGCGGCAAGCCCTTGGCTGTGACATCACAAGGGGGAGCCAGAAGCGAAAGTAGCAACGCTCGGTGTGCGTCTTTGCTGCAGCTGTGGATGCGCGCGTGCTCCCGACATCATGCCGAGAGAGTGTGCAGCTGCCGAATGTTCGGAGTTGCAAAAAAAAAGACTCAGGCTTGAGTTTTTATTTGTTTCTATCCGACTGGGTAACAACTACAACGACGACAATAACACTGACAACAACTCGAAAACCAAGAACAACTACAATGTCAACAACAGCTTTAGGCTACACTGATAAACTGTAGGTGGAACACGGTTGATTTGACACGTTACAACCTTGATTTCACCTACGACGACGACAACAACAACATCAACTTAAATTCGAGAACATAATTATACGTCTTCAACAACATAGCCAACAACAAATCCGATAGAACTTCAACTACAATCACAACAGTGATCATGGGCTGCCTAATCTATTTGTTGAGTCTGGCAGACATTTTACTTCCACCCTTGAGAGAGAATGTTTTTTCTTCGTACACTTTGTGCCTCAAACCTGACTAAGAAGATTCAATTCTACATTAATCCCCGATTATCAACCCAGGCTCAAAACTGCAAGGATCAGCAGCTAAAGTTGCTTCTATGAATACGGCTTCTGACGTCATCGAAAATGTTACCCAGAATTCACCACTTCCGTACTCTCGCGGACGTTCGAGATACAATGGCCGCCAGATCGGAACGCAAAAACGCTTCGCTTAAGCCACGAAATTCGTCGGATTATGGCCTAAACGATTCCGAAATAAACTAAACCCTGTGAGGGAAGGTGAGAAAACAATTCGAGTCCTACGGCATGCATATGTCTGGTTAACCTAAGTCACGCCAAAACGCAAATAAACGCGTTTTTGACACCAAAAATAGCCTGTTGGGGTCCTTTAAGCGATTTGACCAAGGAACGCAGACAAGGTACATAACTTACGAAGCATCTGCCAGGTGTTACTTATGTGAAACGTTTGAAAATTCGAACAAAACACCATAAAGTATTACAAAAGTAAGGATGGTTTCACTCTATTCAACATATTTTGGGGAAAAAAATAGAATCCAGAATTATGATTTAGAAACAAGACAATTATAATTGAAGAACATGTAATATTTGCAAACCGCTGTGAACTATTTTTGCTCTATGAACAACGTAAGTTCGAGTCAAAACGTTCACGATAATGTCAATGGAAAGACTGGTAAATGGAGAATTCTAAGTCAAGTGTTGAAGAGAAAGTTGACGCGAAGACTCGAAGATGGAGAATTCAGAGTCAAAAGTTCGGGAGAATTCGATGGGAAGACTCGAAATATCCGCGCACCACAAGAAACCATAAACTATGTTCCCCTCTCTAAACATAGAACGCAGAGTCACAGTTCATGGCCACGTGGTTCCTCTCGCTCAGCCCTCCGGGAGGACAGTCCAATGTTAGCACCCTACAAGCCTGACGCTCGCCGATATTTGCCGATGTTTGTCGATGTTTACCGAAGAGCTAGCTCTGGGGCTCTGTGTCAACATGGCGGCTGGCCCGTGTGCAAATGTCCCCCGAGGTGGCAGGAAGGTGCAAATGTAATAAAGGGACGCAGGAGAACGCATGTTGAATGCCAGCAAGGGGCCCGGGGCCGGAGTTTGCCGAGCCAAGCCTCGGGAGTGGTCGGGGCTCAAGGACAGATAATTCGCGGGCTTTCCGTCGAGACTTGTATCCAGTCTGGCTGAGTCTTGGTCAAACCTTTTGTGCTGCTCGCCGAGACCGCTTTTCTCAAAGCCAATAGGAGAGTGCCTTGTTTTGGTTATTCAGTTTTATGCCTGTTGCATCACTCTTCCTTGTGGCAACATTTGGCGTTTTTGTGTTTTGGTCACTCTGGCTTAGTCCACCTTTGTAAAGTAGGCCTAACATTTGCCAAAATGAACTCTTCATTTTTTTTATCAGCTGGCCTGCAAAGTAACACTGCCAGAGAGTGTGCGAGAGCAGCGTCGGCTCAATATTAGTCGGACCGGGACGTTAAACATGATTTTAAAACATTTACACCAGTGGTCATATTCAAATGAAACTTTGGCAGTATGTGTATAACTCATTTGTCTATAGGCACGCGAAGTCAGGGATTTTTTAAAGATTTGTTTTATGAAAGTCAACAAACCTGTGAAGGGTTTTAAAACTCTTTCCGGTTGGTTGCATTACGTTTAAAAATATCTTTAACGACCCAATGTTTTACCCAAAGTACATCTAGTATTCAGGCATAACATTCTACAAGTTCTAAAACAATCCACCAGGTTGTTGCTGAAATAAAGCGCTTTTTGTAATGGTACCCTCAAAATTGATGCAAAAGCCTTTCGTTTTTGTCAACTCAAGCGATCGACACCTGCGTCAGTAGGAATTGCATAACACATGAAATATGCAAGCCAGCTATACAATAAAACACGTTCAAGAAAGATAATTGATTTGAATTTCTCCTCGTATGTAAAGGTTGCCAAATTGTGCCTATTCTGGATATTTGTAGATTTTTAAGTGGTGCCATACGTTTTTGTCAGGTCGATTGTGCGTGTATCCTAATTTGAGCGGTGGTCACGTGACCCCTGTAATAGATATTTTGGATCTGAAAAGTGTGCCAGATAGCCAAGTGCAGTGCGTATATGGTATAGCAAGTTTGAATCAAATGACACGGGGATGGATGCTTATGCTAGGGTGCAACGATTGCCGCAAAATATTGTTTTTAACATTTCAAAATGCGTGATAGTTTCAATGACCACATTGTGGTCGTTTTTATCGCCGTTTACGAGCCGTACACAATTTTGTTTTAAACAATCTCTAATTTCTATTACAGATGGGATAGAAAGAAAACAGACCAACAATCTGAATTGATTAAAATTGGTCCTAAAGGAGTTACTTTTGGGGAGCAGATTGGGACCAGCGTTCAGATCTGAGGAACCTTTGCATCACAGCAAAATATTCAAGCAACACTTCCCATGTTTCTGCATGAACAAGAACAAGGCACGCGGCAGAAGAACACTTCAGCTCGCAGGTGGCCATGACCACTAAGCCAAAGGGGCCCCAGGATGACGTTAAGCCGGAGGGTTCCAGGGTCCCGTGTTTAAATCCTGCCCGTGTCCCCCTGTGACCTCACACTCGATGACGCATCATTGCCCTAGTTTTGCGGATACCCACAGCCCGGCAGTTTCCTTCCCTGTGTTCTGTGTTTTATGCACTGTCTTTTTTCTGTTTGTGCTGATTAACTCACTTTTTTTTTTGTCGGGACAGGTTAGCGTCTGTTGGATGGTCTTGTGACAGTTCTCTTTGCTTTCATGGTGGCAGACAAAACTAGGTTGATGAACTTTTACAAATTCTTAACTTGGTCTTTCCTGTTGTTTCAGGTTCTTTCCCAATGTTGTCACTTTTCTTGCTACGTACTGTTGTTGTGGTTGGTTTTAGAGTTTCTATTTTGCCATGTGTTTTATATTGTGGCAGTCACAACCCTGTCTGATGAACTATTGAAACCATTTTGAACGAGGCAATTCAAGTTCGTTGAGGCATATCCCAAAATTTAATTATTTTATGCCATTGTTGTTGAGGTTTGATTTTTGTGTTTGTTTTTTTGGTTTGTGTGAGAGACTTGTTTCCCTCAAAGTGTTGGTATCCAATATTTCTGAGGGGGGGGGGGGGGGAACAAGTACAGCAAGAACAGAGAAAATACCTTCACAAAAAAAAGGAAACAGTAATGGGAGGTCCGTCAATCTTAAGTTCAGATGCATTTTGTTCTTCAGATCTGCTCAACATTGAATACATTCTAAGTGCATGGCTTGAGAGAATCTAGTAGGGGAAAGGCTCCTAATATGGACCGGCTCCTAATATGAACCACCTCCTGTTCTGACAAACTAACGGCGCTAGAGCGCTCAAAACAATTTCATTCGCTGTATTCACCCTCTCTGGATAACTTGCACATGTCAAAACAGTTGCAGAAACACAAACCTCAAAACCGTTAGTTTTTTTCTTCTCTTTTTTCACTTTTGGCAGCGTTCACTCTAAATTTGCCGCCTAAAACGGACTCGTTTCTGTCCACAGCCAAAGCTTTTATCACACACAAATGGCTATATAAATTATATTTATGACAGCTAAGACGGTATTTGTTACATTTTAGCAGTGTTGACCCCGAGTTTCTACTGCAAACAAAAAATAATAGCAACATCTGAAAGTGTGTGCGAGTCCCTTAATATGGACCATCTTCAACAAATCGAAGAAAATAAAAGCTAAAGGCTATTTTCATTAATTCATTGAGAAGCTTGCTGGAAATAACCTATAACTAGCCCACGAGATTTCAAAAAAATATAGCAAAAAGTCTTCTTTTCGTGGAAGTTGATAATTTCACTTATTTACACTCTGTTTTTGATAAGCTTCTTTATTTTCCTGGTGTGCTTCAAATGATGCTCTCATCGACCCGAAACAGATAAATCTAAAGCATATTTTAATTAGTCTGACTTGTACACTAAGTTGTATCATGTTATTTTGAAGTATAGGGGGCTTTTTACAGTGATTCGTGAAGGCCGCTTGACTGGTCCATATTAGGCGCCCAGGCTCCTAATATGGACCATTTGTGATTTTTTCTGTATTTAATTTTTGCTGAATGTCTATCAAAGCTATTTCACTCTAATTAGTCATAAGGGTTAACCTAAGAGAGAAGGTCTACCAATCACAAAATGAAACTTCTTCGCAAGAAAACAAGCTAGTTATCAGCATGAAACAAAAAGTGGTCCATATTAGGAGCCCTTCCCCTACAACTGTGTTGGCGAACAAGATAGATTGATTGATTAATTGGGCGATGGATATATATATCTTTAAGACAAAAGGAATGATATTTTATTGATATATCTTTGTTACATTAGGCAGGATATTTTATTGGTTTGTCTTTAAAACATAAGGAAGCAGATTTGATTGATATGTACTTATCACATGCGAAATATGTCTTTATAATACGTAAGGAAGGAGAGATTATTAATATATCGTTTTACATAAAGAAGATAGTGTAAAGGGCATACGCCTAGTCTTGCAACCTGTCCTTACTACGCATATAACATACACAACAATGATATTTCAGTTTCAAGAAGCCTGTGTCCTTTTAGTCAAAAAACGTGCACAGACAAAGGGACGTCACATCCACAAAGACGTCACGTTTGGTCAAAGGGACGTGTAAAACACAGGCAGACAAGACGTCACACTAACGTCAGAATGTTGCCTTCTTCTTCGTCATCGTTCTGACGTTAAAAGGCTGCCATATTCGTAGCGTTCATTAAGTAATTCATATTGTTTACATGTGCCAACAATGTTATAAAACTGTACCTAAGGGGATATAATAACGATTGGCTGTAGCTTTCGAACACAGAACAAATGATTTCAGTATTGCAAAGTGGTGTTGGTAGTGTCTAATGTAAACAGAACAGTCTCAAAGTGAAAGTGGATGTTTTCCGGAAATTGCGCAGGCGGAAATATACGATCTCTCACAGCACATATTCGCAAGAATAAGGCCACAGCTCAGCTGACAAGCTACAAGTACATCTAATTTTTTAATAGGCCTATGTACTCACGTGTCCAGCAAAACTTTGGCGAGTTCAGTATCCCCTTTGTACTTGGTTCTCAATTTGAAGCGATGGGCCTCTGACGAAAACATTTTTTCTTTCAGCGCGACCCAGCGCTGGTGCAGCGTGGTGATGAAGCAAGGAGTCCACTTTCTCTTCTCAGCAGATTTAGTGGCCTTGACAGCTTTAGACGGGTTTACTTCTATCTTTTTTGCCATTGTACGCAACCGAGCTTTGACTGTCTCCGACGCCATCTTTGGTTTACGAAACGTCACGAAGTGACGTCAACGGTCTAAAAAATAGCCCAAGTCCTGGAGAACTGTTGCTAAACAATGCAATAAAGAATCAGTTATTTCTCGTACTTGGTAAAGACTTCAAACCTAAAACTTTGCAGGAAGCTTAATTTATACATCCCCGCAACGATGGGAAAAGCCCTGGAAGTAATTAAACTAATTAAATAGGACTATATGTCAGCCTTAAAGGGGGAACGACGCTCCGTGCTGTACCCCTCTTTAGGAGCGACACGACATTTTTTAAATTCCAACCTAACGGAAACTGTGATGCAAATAGAACCTGGGTTAGTAAATAGGTGAACAGATTATACAGGGAAGATCGCTGGGTGTGTCCAGAGTCTCTTTTTCTGGGTCACAAAATGTGTGTGTCAATTGTTGGATTTGTCAAAGAGTGTGCCATCTTTATGGTTTTGTGTAGACTTTGATGGTAGACGGTAGCGTAGTTGACGACTAAGGAGTTGTGTAATTGAATCGTATCCTTGAAACAAAAGTGTGTGTGCGGGGGTCGGGATGGGGTGTCCTATATAGGATTATACTTGCAGTAGCTGTGCGTTTTTTTGTGGTAGGGGATACTTGGCAGTGCCTGCATTCTCTTTTCGCTGTTAAGAACCTAATTTACCCATTTCTCTTGTAACTTACTTTAGTTGTTTGCTTGCTTCTGCATGTGTGTGTGTGTGTGTATGTGTGTGTGTGTTTGTGTGTGTCTGTGTGTGTGTGTGTGTGTGTGTGTGTGTGTGTGTGTGTGTGTGTGTGTGTGTGTGTGTGTGTGTGTGTGCTGGCGTGTCTGTCTGTCTGTCTGTCTGTCTGTGTAGATCGTTTTTTTCACACATCATTTCTTCCAAAAGAGTCAACACTACTTACAAATGTAAAATCGAAACCCCACTCTATTTAGCGCAAAATCTTTTGCGTACGGATGTTCTGCTATAATTATAACAAATTGAAGCAAGACGCCCGCATAAACCCTGTAATTACCAATGCTGGCTTATAATACTACGTATAACACTAGTATCCTTAT
Organism: Littorina saxatilis; assembly: GCF_037325665.1. NCBI lineage: Eukaryota > Metazoa > Mollusca > Gastropoda > Littorinimorpha > Littorinidae > Littorina > Littorina saxatilis. The sequence continues at coordinate 31,212,555 of NC_090245.1, read as the reverse complement.
TCACACAAGAGCAATAAAAAGAACCCTTTATACATTACAAGCCTTAAATATGGGCGTGTAAAACGCGGTTAAAGGGAGAGAGAGAGAGAGAGAGAGAGAGAGAGAGAGAGAGAGAGAGAGAGAGAGAGAGAGAGAGAGAGAGAGAGAGAGAGAGAGAGAGAGAGAGGGGGGGGGGGAGAGGGAGAGCGAGTGACAGACAGACAGAAATACGGGGCTGGGCCGCTATTGCGCGGGGCCGCTATTGCGCGGGGCCGCTATTGCGCGAATCTAACCCTAACCCTAACCTTAACCCTAACCCTAACCCTAAAGATTCGCGCAATAGCGGCCCCGCGCAATAGCGGCCCGCGCAATAGCGGGCCCACCCCCAGAAATACAGACAGACAGACAGAGACAGTGCTTGATACCGGATGTCACTGTTGGTCATTGCTTACTTATTTAACTGTTCATTTAAGATTTAAATCACATACGTAGAGAATAGTGCATGGCTTACTGTATCGTATCAGATTTACACGAGTTGCTTTTTCAAATATTGAAATGCGAGCGAAAGCGAGCTTTTCGATATTTGGAAATGCAACGACAAGCTAATGACAACAGAAAATGGCAAGGGCATTGTGAGGTCCTTCGGTGCGGATATGACCAGTCAACGTCATCAATACTCGGACAGGTTTGGAGAAATGCGTCACAAGATTCAATCTGTTATCCCAAAATGGGATTTCTTTCATCCAAGATTACACAGATTATTTGCCGTTCGAGTTTGTAGTCGTCACATCCTGCAAACCTGGTCAAAAAATGCTCTTGTGAAAAGCCCTCTTTCGCCCGTTCAATGACCCTTTTGGTAATCTCCCTTTCCTTCTTCCTCAAGTTCCGCATTATTGCCCTTCCGTGCATCAAACACAAGGGTTACGCAGCAAAGAGAAATTGAAACAAGTTCCTCGGAGTTCGGACTTCACAAAATGCGTGTAATGTCAACAGCTGCAAACCGCTAACATTTCTCGAAACTCACAACACTGGACCCCGGTTTGTTCTCTAAACAGTTTAGGTGTGTGCTTTCCCTTGCGCTAGTGTTGCCAAAGACGTAGAAATCCCTCGGAAATTATCATTCCTTCAAATGTTTTTTTTCTTCTTCTGAATGCAGCCCAGGCATTTCCAACCTTTCTGTCGAAACCAATCGACGATTATGCCCCTTTGCTCCTCCATAACCTCTGCAGTGGAATCGTCTGCTCGTTGCTATGCTCGCGAGTTATGTCCCTTCCCCCTTCTTCCAGTCTTGTCCTTGTTCCGGGAAGGCCAACATTTGCTGTGCCACACAATACAAATGCGAGGTTCTACGCCGAAGGTGAGTGGACAACAAACAGACGAATGAAGCCGCAAGGCGGGCAGGCAAACAGATAAATGAAGCTAGAAGGCCATAAAAGCGGCGTTTTAACGACATTTCAAGGGAGAAACTGTGTTCAGGTAAAGTCAGTGGACTCATGGGGGAGGGGGTGGCGACGGGGGAGTAGCCTCGTGTAGAGACAAAAGGTCATTCGGTGCAGGAGCCACGCTTCAGAATTGTGTGTCATATGCTCACAGTGACGTCAGAGCTGAGTGCAGAGAGTGCGACTATTTTTCGAGAAAGCTCCCTCATGGTCAATGGAACACAAATTTCAACACAAAAACGAGAGAAGAAAAAACTCAAAAATACACAAACAGCGAAGATCTACACAAGGAAAGAAAGAAAGGGAGGAGGCGATTTCAAGGTCAGGAGCACAGGCACACAGACCTTGACCAGCTGGACACAAAGGAAGAAGATGACATGTGGAAGGAAACAGTAGAAAACTAGGATATGGAATGATGGCAGAGGTCATAGGGTGCAAGCAAGATGTTGAACACACACACACACATACACACGCACGTAGACGGGAAGTTGGCTCCAAGGTTGGGGAAATTGAATCTTCTCAGAACGTAATAAACAGAACGCAAGAAAAGAAAACCCCTCATCAAATATTATCCAACTCTGTCTCTGGCTCTGGTTCTGTCTGTCTCTGTTTGTCTGTCTGTCTGTCTGTCTGTCTGTCTGTCTGTGTCTGTCTCTGTCTCTGTCTCTCTCTCTCTCTCTCTCTCTCTCTCTCTCTCTCTCTCTCTCTCTCTCTCTCTGAATGTGGGCGCTGTGCGTTCGTGCGGCGTCAGTGTCTGTCTGTCTGTGTCCGGCTGCGCTCATGCGTACAAGCAACTGACATATTCTACCACGTAGGCTACATCCGTTTAATCTTTTGTGCAAGCAGCGTGCATTTTTGCGTGCATGGTCGCCTATCCGCCTGCACACTGACGTCCTGATGACAGAAACCCGTCGGCTGCCACACAGAGGATAAACATCTTCGGACGTTGGAATGTCTTTATGTCAGAGGGAAGACAAAACAAATCAACCCAAGCACGTGAGTAACTTGACCAACGCTGTTATTTCGACTGGATCTTGACAGACACATTGACAATGCGCCAACATGTCAAGGGGGGGGGCAGCCCAGTATATATATATACGCGATTGCCGGTTGACAGTGTGATATGTAAAAACAAAGAGTACAGTTCCATTGGGGGGGGGGGGGGGGCACGTTTCTGTCTTTTAACACGGACAGAGAGACAGGCAGACAAACAGACACACACACCGCACACACCGCACACACACACACACACACACACACACACCGTCACACACACACACACACACACACACATGCACACACACACACACACACACACAGAACAAACTGTACTCGCACTAATGTTATACAATTGACACATTTCTGTGTTATGGAATCGAAAAAAGCCTCAAATACATTTCCACTGTGCTAAGAAAACAATGAGACCGTTGCTTTTTGTAAGTGACCAATTCAAAGGACGCTTTTGGTCCGTGTAAAAGCATAGACAGATTTGCTGTGATGTCCTTGGCCGCTTACACAAGACAGACTGTACTTTTAAGAAGCCTGGAAACTTGGATGGGTAAATAAAGACCACCGTAGAGGTGTACGTCCGAGAAAGACAGCTAATACATTTAAGCAGGGAGAATGGGAAGGATAATGGAACATCACATATAACAGTCCGAGAAATACTGTATCTCAGTGAAAGCAGGGAGAATGGGAAATGGATAGAAGATCACAGGTAAAAGTCCCAGAAAGACTGTACCTCCAGGCAGGGAGTGTGGGAAGGATAATAGAAAATCACAGGTAGTCCTAAAAAAGACTACTTACCTATATACAGGCAGGGAGCGTGGGAAGGATAATAGAAAATCACAGGTAGTCCTAAAATGTGCCTATAAACAGGCAGGGAGAGTGGTAAGATGATGGAAGATCACAGGTAAAAGTCCGAGGAGGGGTAGTATAGGAAGAGAACGGGGTTAGGGATAGTGGGAGCTGGGGGTCGCGTAGGACGGGGGTTTCTGAGTACGTTATTGGGTGACCATTGTCTTTGGATACACGCTTATTGGTTTTGGCAGCGTGTTTGTTTCCATAGCATTAGTATATAGCAAGATGGAAAAACAAAGCACGCAGTGATATAGGTTACGACGCAGCGCTGTAAATCAGGTAAACTCTCCTGTCTCTCTGTCTGTCTGGTTGTCTGTCTGTCTGTCTGTCTGTCTGTCTGTCTGTCTGTCTGTCTGTCTGTCTCTCTCTCTCTCTCTCTCTCTCTCTCTCAACAGAAACACCATTTACCACACACACACACACACACACAAACACAAGACACAGACACAGACAGACACACACACACACACACACACACACACACACACACACACACACACACACACACACACACACACACAAGCTCCTCGCTGCCGCAAAACACACACGAAGCCACCGCAAAACCCAAACAAATAGAAAAACAAATCCTGTACGTGACTTTGCCACGATTCGGAACATGCGCTCTCGGGGAGACAAAACTGTGGTCTCGGTCGATCAAACCAGAAGATCATTCTTATCTCCCCTGGACACGATGCTTCTGTGCGGCAAGGAATTCTGGGTACAAAGGGCGCCATCAGTTGTTTTTCAAGCAGAAGAGACCTCCATGAAAAGTTTGTTGGTTGTCTGACACCCCACTGGTCCGCCTTTGTTTATATCGACCGTCAGCGCTCAGTGGGCTCTCTTGGATTGCATTCTTTCTTTGCCATTCCATGTTTTCCAAACTTCCGGTTTTCTGGAGCCACCTTGCGCTTCCCTGGGGTTATCTCCCTTTTGCAACAGGTTCTCCCGGCAGGGTGGAGGGAAAGTCCCTGAATGTGGTGTAGCTGGATTAAATATGTATGCGTGTACGTTTTTTGGAGTGTACTTTTTTTTTTTTTTTTTGGGGGGGGGGGGGTTGAGGGTGGAAGGAACGGTTGGACAGAATGGGAGGGGAGGGGGGGGGGGGAGGGGGAGTGAGAAACAAAAGGATTGGTATCTTGATTCTGCTTCCTGTAGTATACGTGGAAGACCTTTTTTCGTCAGAACAAAAACTTTGTCTACGCACTGGGGTTTTCCAAGACAATTAAGCCACAAAAGCCCAGATATTTAGACTGTATGTAACAAGTCAAGTTTGTACTGTTGTTATTTCAAAAGCTACAGAAAGGCAGCGTACGTTTTAGACCTTGTGTAATTCAAACTGCTACATCCAGACTGAAGTGCCCTTCTTTTATGAATTCTTGGGATAAAAACTGAAAGGTTTTAGACAACACAACATTAGTATTGAACCTTTTTAGCAAACTTTACTGACGTAGTGGCAACTTGGGCACGTTTCTACAGGCAAGAGAAAATACTTTGTTACCTAATGTGACGAACTTTCTAAACCCAGAAACGAGCACAAAACGACGTGCCGCTATAGCAGTCCATGCTATCCTGTTAATTACACGTACAGCAGACAACAAAATGATCACGTGATTTAAGACACCACACCATCATTCTTGGACCTACTAGTCCTCAGCAAGAGTATACTTTTGAAAAAAGAAACCACTTGATTCTACATGCATGTTCTAAGAAACAAAGGCAAGTGAGCGCTCTGAATGTAAACAACAACGGTAAGCCCCCCCCAAAAAAAAATAGGTGTGGTTAAGGTAACATAGCCAAAAACAAGTCGCGTAAGGCGAAAATACAATATTTAGTCAAGTAGCTGTCGAACTCACAGAATGAAACTGAACGCAATGCCATTTTTCAGCAAGACCGTATACTCGTAGCATCGTCAGTCCACCGCTCATGGCAAAGGCAGTGAAATTGACAAGAAGAGCGGGGTAGTTGCGCTAAGAAGGATAGCACGCTTTTCTGTACCTCTCTTTGTTTTAACTTTCTGAGCGTGTTTATAATCCAAACATATCATATCTATATGTTTTTGGAATCAGGAACCGACAAGGAATAAGATGAAAGTGTTTTTAAATTGATTTCGACAATTTAATTTTGATAATAATTTTTATATATTTAATTTTCAGAGCTTGTTTTTAATCCAAATATAACATATTTATATGTTTTTGGAATCAGATAATGATGGAGAATAAGATGAACGTAAATTTGGATCGTTTTATAAATTTTTATTTTTTTTTTACAATTTTCAGATTTTTAATGACCAAAGTCATTAATTAATTTTTAAGCCACCAAGCTGAAATGCAATACCGAAGTCCGGGCTTCGTCGAAGATTACTTGACCAAAATTTCAACCAATTTGGTTGAAAAATGAGGGCGTGACAGTGCCGCCTCAACTTTCACGAAAAGCCGGATATGACGTCATCAAAGACATTTATCAAAAAAATGAAAAAAAACGTTCGGGGATTTCATACCCAGGAACTCTCATGTCAAATTTCATAAAGAGCGGTCCAGTAGTTTAGTCTGAATCGCTCTACACACACCACACACACACGCACACACGCACATACACCACGACCCTCGTTTCGATTCCCCCTCGATGTTAAAATATTTAGTCAAATCTTGACTAAATATAAAAAATAGGGTAGGAAGGTAGGCAATCACTTTTTTTTTTTAACTTTTTTTTCTAATGTGTACAAATTAAACCTACTTGACAGGGAAATAAGTGTGCGACTCGAGCGCTTTCGCTTCCACTGCGTTTTCTGCACTCGTTTTTTTTGTTTGTTTTTTAACAAATTAATGTAATAAAAAGTTATAGGGTCGGCCCCTAAAAATAGGGTAGGTCGGGTTACCGTAACCACACCTATTTTTTTTGTAGGCCTAAATTAAACATATTTGGAACCAAACTCTGCATGGGCACCAAAGAGAGAGCAAGCGGCATTGAAATGAACAAACGATTTAACCCTCTGATTTGATTTCACAGGCGGACGAAATGAGTCTTGACCCTCATGTACCGAACCTGGACTGGACCCGGATACGAACACGAAACGAACTGGGCCGATCCATCCTGCCGTTCCCGTTACATGAACATGTGAGTGCACTACAAAGCGGTCTGCGGTCTGTGTTCTCGACGACTGAGAACACAAGTTCCTCAGGCTTCCCTGGGCGCTCAACACCGCTCTCCTCTCAACCACTGATCAGATAACAGCGCCGATTTCGCCAGAATGCCTGGAATTTGGCCAAGATTAGGACTTGCTGGGGGTAATTGGGAGGCAGGGGTGGTAACTCAGGGCACCAGATTGCTTTTTTCTCTCGCTTGCTGTTGACGCTCAAAGAGCGAATGAAAGAGTTTGAAGCCGAAGAATGAGGATTCGGGGCTATTCGGAGCAATGGTTGAGCAATCAAAGACTTTTTCTTTGACTGAAAACCTCTTTTGCTTTGCGTCAGACAACTTGACCCCAGGGGGCGGGTGTTCAATATACAGAATATCGAATGAGAAATCTAAGGCCCTTCTTGACCAAGTTTGGGATGCGGCCTTGGAATCGTTTGTCTGTTGGTCTCACTTTATCCTGAAGCAAAGAAGGATGGATGCAGAGCGATTCCGATGCGACGATCAAATAAACGCTGATTTTTTGTAGACAGCGTTTGGTATGGCATTGCTCTCTCTCTCTCTCTCTCTCTCTCTCTCTCTCTCTCTCTCTCTCTCCCTCTCTTTCTCTCTCCCTCTCTCTCGCTCTCTCTCTCTCTCTCTCTCTCTCTCTCTCTCTCTCTCTCTCTCTCTCTCTCTCTCTCTCTCTCTCTCTCTCTCTCTCTCTCTCTCTCTCTCTCTCTGTCTCTTTGATTTTATGTAAGTTATTACGTACGTTTCACCTAAAGGCGATCTTTTAATGAGCCCAAAGTCAAATTAACAAAGTTGACTTCGCCCAATGTATTTGAGGCTTTTCTCTGAGTCAACCACAACAGTTCCAATGGCAGCCTGGTTAGGGATGGTGGTGCGTGATAGAATTGGTTCTACAGTCCATCTTCCTCAAGTGGAAGCAAAGATCGCACAATCAGTAATCTTTTGTGGTTTGCTCTTGCTGTTCATTCAATTTTCAACAAGTGGACACGGGCATCACACAAGCAGTTAAGGTCTGCAATTGCAATTTGTCGTTACCCCGAAGTCAATCTTTGACAAGTAGAAGCAAGGAACGCGCAATCAGTGATCTGCATTTGTGATTTGCCCTGCTCATTCTTCGCAAGAGATGACCAAGTTATTGAATTATTGCTGACTTGACCCAGCGGACGGTTGTCTCGAGAAGGAAAGAGAGATGTGTCCATTTTCTTCAAGTGGAAGCAATGATTGGGAAATCAGCGGATTGCATGAGCAATTCCAAGGATAGACATTTGACAAATAAGGATATTTATGTCTGTGATGTTGACAGACGATGACTAAAAGGACGCAAGGATCACCTTGTTTCTCATCTATAACTCGTATTGTTGTTTCTTTTTCTCTCAATGTTCCTCTTTGACAGCAAACACACATCGAGTCAATGATGTTTTAACCGATAAGACAAAGAATGAGTGAAGCGAGAATGACTAGCACACATCCCGACTGCTTCCTGTACAGATTGACGATTAGTTATTGATGAATTTCACAGATTGCCACCAGTGTTCCTGTAGAAATGCATTCATCAAGAAATGGCCATTCAACACAGAGAGCACGCAGGTTGTCACATGTTTGTACATACATATATAACAAGTCGCGCAAGGCGAAATTACTACATTTAGTCAAGCTGTGGAACTCACAGAATGAAATTGAACGTAGTCCGCCGCTAGTGCAAAAGGCAGTGAAAGTGATGAGCCTGTTTGGCGCGGTAGCGGTTGCGCTGTGCTTCATAGCACGCTTTACTGTACCTCTCTTCGTTTTAACTTTCTGAGCGTGTTTTTAATCCAAACATATCATATCTATATGTTTTTGGAATCAGGAACCGACAAGGCATAAGATGAATGTGTTTTTAAATTGATTTCGAAAATTTAATTTTGATCATAATGTTTAATTATTTTAATTTTCAGAGCTTGTTTTTAATCCAAATATAACATATTTATATGTTTTTGGAATCAGAAAATGATGAAAAATAAGATGAACGTAAATTTGGATCGTTTTATAAAAAAATGTTTTTTTTTACAATTTTCAGATTTTTAATGACCAAAGTCATCAATTAATTTTTAAGCCACCAAGCTGAAATGCAATACCGAAGTCCGGCCTTCGTCGAAGATTGCTTGGCCAAAATTTCAATCAATTTGATTGAAAAATGAGGGTGTGACAGTGCCGCCTCAACTTTTACAAAAAGCCGGATATGACGTCATCACACCGGTGACACTGTGACGGTTCCCCTACGCTTTGTGTTCGGTGCCCTGACCCTTTGTGTTCGGTTCCCACTCGGTTCCCACACGCCAAAATTCGCGGACAAAACATCCATTTATGGTAGTATTACGCAATGTTGCTCTCTGAGAATGGTCTTGTTAGATCTGTGAGTGTTTACACTACATGCCTAGGTGCTGTTGGATTGAAGGTTTTTGATATTTTAGCCGTTATTAGGTAGAATGCCTTCCACTTTACTGCAAAACTGCATAATTCGTAGCATCGGCAAGAAATATCCTACCAAAAAATGCCTGCTTGGAACTGTCCGTGGTCCAGCAAAAAGTTCAACATGTCTGTAGCAGACAGCCCAAGTTTCAAGATTGTAGGGCCATCCAAACAGCCGAAATAATAAAAACAACAAAAGTAGTCAGTGAAATTGGCTGTGTTCGGTCCCCCCACACTTTTGTGACGTAGGCGTGACGGTTCCCATAATTCATTGTGTCGGTCCCCACTTTCTGTGTCGGACCCCACTTTCGACCTAATTTCTCTGTGACGGACCCCACAACCAGCCTATTTTGTGTCGGTCCCCACACCTTCTTGGATTTATGACTTGCCGGTTACTTGTATCATTGTATTCATTGAATCTAATTGTCTCGGAGTTATTTTTCAGCAAAAACCGGCAAGGCAGCACCTTTTGTGATACCAAGTAGGGGACGGTGGGGCAGGTTGGGACACTTTTTGGCTTTCGTCTCGTAGTTCAAATACAGGAAGAAAAAAACACAATATAAATAGTTCAAAATAAACTTTAATCATTCAAGAACTTAATAATAAAGAACAAGTCGCGTAAGGCGAAAATACAATATTTAGTCAAGTAGCTGTCGAACTCACAGAATGAAACTGAACGCAATGCAACGCAGCAAGACCGTATACTCGTGGTCCACCGCTCACGGCATAGGCAGTGAAATTGACAAGAAGAGCGGGGTAGTGGTTACGCTATGCTGCATAGCACGCTTTTCTGTACCTCTCTTCGTTTTAACTTTCTGAGCGTGTTTTTAATCCAAACATATCATATCTATATATTTTTGGAATCAGGAACCGACAAGGAATAAGATGAAAGTGTTTTTTAAATTGATTTCGAAAAAAAAATTTTGATAATAATTTTTATATATTTAATTTTCAGAGCTTGTTTTTAATCCGAATATAACATGTTTATATGTTTTTGGAATCAGCAAATGATGGAGAATAAGATAAACGTAAATTTGGATCGTTTTATAATTTTTATTTTTTTTTTTACAATTTTCAGATTTTTAATGACCAAAGTCATTAATTAATTTTTAAGCCACCAAGCTGAAATGCAATACCGAACCCCGGGCTTCGTCGAAGAGTACTTGACCAAAATTTCAACCAATTTGGTTGAAAAATGAGGGCGTGACAGTGCCGCCTCAACTTTCACGAAAAGCCGGATATGACGTCATCAAAGACATTTATCAAAAAAATGAAAAAAACGTATGGGGATATCATACCCAGGAACTCTCATGGCAAATTTCATAAAGATCGGTCGAGTAGTTTGGTCTGAATTGCTCTACACGCACGCACGCACGCACACACACACACACACACACACACACACATACACACACACATACACCACGACCCTCGTTTCGATTCCCCCTCGATGTTAAAATATTTAGTCAAAACTTGACTAAATATAAAAAGGTACATTTTTACGTCATTTTCTTTGAGTAATTAACAGTTAAAGACACCAACTGCAGCTGACCCAACCTGCCCCACTTTGGGGCAGGTTGGGTCACACCTTGGGGCAGGTTAGGTCAATAACTGCAAACATATGTTTGGATAGATAGAATATTGATGTGAAATTGTTTCAAAATCAACACTAAACAATTATGTTATTTCAATTTAAATTAAAGTACATCATAATAGTTTTTTAACATCCATAGAAGGCGGGCATTTAAAAAAAAGAATTATTTGTATCAGCTGACATACTGTAAAAATTACTATAAATCATACCTGAAAAGAAAATCAATGCAATGCAGTGTTTGCAGTTATGATATTGAATGATGCAGTGCCTGAATGATCGATGCCACAAAATATCATTATGCCTACTGTTTGGCTGAACTGACAGTCAGTGTGAGGAGTGGATACAGTGGCCCAACCTGCCCCACCCAACCTACCCCACCATGTGTACTTTCGAAGTTTCAATCGCTGCTCATCATTGACAAGCAGCTGACAATTTAAGCTACTGTGAAGAAATAGCTGCTTAATTTCTGAACAACAAGTCACAACTAACAATATCAACGATGAACAGTCACTAAATCAGTTCAAAAAGTTTCAAGGAGCCAAAAATTTACTTACGTTGTCGAAACGAGAGGCGTATTCCAGACTGCGTTGATCCACACGCGTTGCACCGGTCAAATTTCGCGCCAACAAAAGTTCCGGTTATTCAAAAACAAGCAACGGAAAGAAAACGGAAGAAATATTACGTCTTTGAGCATTTTGTAGGGCTGACTCAACCTGCCCCACGGCCCAACCTGCCCCACCGTCCCCTAAGTCAGATGACATCAGTATGTGTGTGTGTGTGTGTGTGTGTGTGTGTTGTG
>NC_090245.1:31143728-31201092 GCF_037325665.1 Littorina saxatilis | reverse complement strand
ACCCTTAAGTCAAGGGATCTATTGGATTTTTTTGGATTTTTTTTTTCATTACTAGATTGCCCGAACGCTGCGAAAGTTGGGTCGCTTCCACCCAATGGAAAGCTAGCAGCAACAGAGTCGCACTATCCCCAAGTCAAGGGATATATTAGATTATTTTTTTTCATTACTAGATTGTTCCATTGCTGGGAAATTCGGGTCGCTTCCTCCCAATGGAAAGCTAGCAGCAACTACAGAGTCGCGCTACCCCGAAAGTCAAGGGATCTATAAGATTTTTTTTCAGATTTGTTTTTCATTTATAGATTGTCCCATCGCTGGGAAATTAGGGTCACTTCCTCCCAGTGGAAAGCTAGCAGCAACCTAGTCGTGCTACCCCAAAGTCAAGGGATCTATTATATATATTTTTGTGTATGTATTTCTTGTCCCATCGCTTGCTAGCTTTCCACTGGGAGGAAGCGATCCGAATTTCTCAGCGATGGGACAAGAAAGACATGAAAAAAAAATTACATTTTTTGTTTAAATTTTTACAAATCACGGGTTAACAGGTGTCCTTATTGCGTGCCTTACGAGAAACAGATCGCGTGCAAAAAAACTACGTAATGCTGTGTAGTATTCTTTGTGCTTTGGTTTATCGTCTCTAATTGACCCTATTCTGAGGTCTAAATCTTTCCTATTATCTTTCCGACTCATGCAATGTCACTTTTCTTTGAGATGTTTTGCGAGGAGTTGTGAGCTGAGAATACAGGCGTGTAAGTAGAACGCAAAAATCACACCTTGACTCGATCGGACAGACTGGTTCATGTAAGAGCACTTGACAGTCTCTGTCTCTTATCCCCGGTAGGATCATAAAATCGTGGAATCTGCTGATGTTCGTACTCCCCATCTACTTAGCTTCGTCCAAATAGGCCCACTTCAAACATCACACGCGGAAGACACGACTTGAGCTGGACACCACAGTCATGTTCGAACCACGCACCAAGACACCACGCACCAGTCAGCATTGAAAACAATGTTTTCGCGAGAAATTGACATAAATAAAATCAATCTAAATTGTTAAAAATAAGAGAAAAAAGAAATCAAAGACGGACTCTTGAAGAAGTAACGTTTCACTCAGATATATTTTATCCAGCCGGTCATGTCTTTCATTCATCCCTTTTCTTCTGACAGAAATAAAATAACACAAGAGAAATGAACATATGTAAGTAGGATTAAAAGCAAACGGCAAGTTGTGTGAAAAATGTTACTGACCACCACGTGCATGCACATATTTGCTGCCCCCCCCCCCCCCCCTCAACATCGTAATCGTATCGGCTCTGTATCCCTTTGCCCTCGACCTCTTCCCGAACACCTCCCCCCCCCACCCCCTTCCTTTCTTTTTAGTAAATCCCCCCTCAGTCGGAGCGGCAGTTGTCACCACGCATTCGACTTCTTTTTTTTTTTTAAATAGTATCTCCTTTACAAGCTGATCTGATAATAAAATATCTTATTTTTGTAAGCCCTTAGAAAAAATCTCCCTAGAAAGAAATGGGTTAAAGCATGATGCTATTAAAATATTGACGGGTGAATGCCGGCTACACAAACACACGTACCAAAGTACTCATCCTCCCCGAAGACGGAATGTGACCCCCAATGTGGTGGGAACTTAAAAGCGGTCACATACGCGTTTTTCTCCTAGGTACGGGGAGAACGCAGAAAAAGAAAAAGTAGAAGAATGGCCTTTCCGAGCATAATTATATAGCCAGTTAAACAATTTCATTATTTGTAGTTTCAGAGATAGGGAGCTTCAAAGTACTGATCCTTATTTTCTGGGAGCATATTTCAGAAGCAGTTATAAATTACATCCAGTGATGCAGTCCACCTGACCTGATCGTGACCTATACTGCTGGCGCTGGTGGTCGGTCACATTACCTTTTCGGTCCACGGCGGGTTATGCAACACAAAGGTGCAGACAGGCCTCTTTTTCACCTAACCAAGGTTACGAATGTTAGTGACCTGATCGTGACCTACGCTGCCGGCGCCGTGTCTCGGTCACATCAATCAATCAATCAATATGAGGCCTATATTGGGGCGGGGATATAGCTCAGTTGGTAGCGCGCTGGATTTGTATTCAGTTGGCCGCTGTTAGCGTGAGTTCGATCCCAGGTTCGGCGGAAATTTATTTCAGAGTCAACTTTGTGTGCAGACTCTCTTCGGTGTCCAACCCCCCCCCCCCACCCCCCGTGTACACTACATTGGGTGTGCACGTTAAAGATCCCACGATTGACAAAAGGGTCTTTCCTGGCAAAATTGCTTAGGCACAGCCGGTTAATAATTGTCTACCTATACCCGTGTGACTTGGAATAATAGGCCGTGAAAGGTAAATATGCGCCGAAATGGCTGCAATTACTGGCCGTATAAAATTTCATCTCACACGGCATTACTGCAGAGCGCCTAGAACTGTACCCACGGAATATGCGCGATATAAGCGTCATTGATTGATTGATTGATTGATATTGCTATTTCATATGTTACGTGGATTTCCATTGGTCAATTGGGCAAAACTGAGCTCAGTGCAAAAGTGATATCGACGACATTTCCTTTATTGCTTCCCCACTTCAAAAGCAAAAACACCTAAATTTAAAAACAAACAAATATATACACAAAGAAAAAAGCCAAGCACCCCCCTTCAATTTCGCAATGACTGATTTTTAAAGTTCTGGTATGGAAACAGTAAGTTCAGGAGCTCGGTTTGACAAATGTTATCGACAAGAGCAACTCTTTGGAAATAACATCACACAAGAAAACTCCAGTTTTGATTGGTTTTAATCGTGATTTGGTACCTTGCCAAAAAGTGACGTTTTAACCCTAAAACAGTACCCCTGATAAGTATGGAGCTGCAAGCTGAAAAAGACAGGTTTAGGTAAATGTGTCATGAAAAAAATGTAATTGAGAGTGCTCAGATGGCATACGCGATTCAAAAGTTCAATATCGAGTGAAACCCCCGCGTGCCCGGATGACGGCGTCAACCCTGCGTCTCATCCCTCCAGTCAAACGTCGGATCTGTTCACGGGTCACTTGCAACCACTCACGATGCAAAGCTGCCTCCAATTCACGTAATGTCTGCACAGGAGGCTGCAGAGCTTGTATACGACGCCCCAGGATGTCCCAAACATGCTCCAGCGGATTAAGATCTGGACTCATTGCCGGCCATGGGAGTGTTGTTACAGCGTTGTTCTGGAGGTAGTCCACTACTGCCCTGGATCGATGAGGCCTGGCGTTATCATCCATGTACACGGGTCTTGTGGCAAGTGGGTGGTTGTCAAAATGAGTAACGACAACAGGTTCCAGGACATGTCGCATATACTGATCACCCGTGAGGTTGCCACGTACGGTGACAATGTCTAGCTTGCAGTCATGGGAAATGCAACCCCAAACCATGACTGACCCGCCACCGAATGGAACAGTTTGTCTGATGTTCCTGGGTGTATAGGCCGTGTTCCTGTGCCTCCATACCCTCAGTCGGCCGTCAGTGACATGGAGAAGGAATCTGCTTTCGTCCGACCAGTGGATCCTCCTCCACGTTCTCAGGTTCCATCTTTGCCGTGCCAGACACCATGCCAAGCGTCTTCTCTTGTGGTCATCTGTCAGTCGGGGACGCTTAATGACTCTTCGGGCTGCCATTCCTGCAGCTTTCAAGCGGTTTCGTACGGTCCTGGTTGACAGATGTCGATTTGGAAGCCATGCTCGTTTCAGGACGGTACTCGTTGAAAATGGCTCACGCCGAATTATTCGGAGAAAAGCTCGGTCTTCACGTTCTGACGTCACACGGGGTCGCCCTGACTGTGGACGGTCCTTCACAGCACCAGTCTGACGATGTTTGCGTACCAAACGGCTGATGACTGTGTAGTGGTAGCCAAGTTGACGACCAATCGCTTTGAAGGATGCTCCTGTAGCATGCATTCCTATAATCTGCCATCGGATCGCCTCTGATAATCGTCTTCTCGCCATGTTCACAGAGAATGTTTGCAAATTGTCGTCGCCCAGTGTTAAATACAGAAATTTGCAGCGTGAGCATACTGCCTTTTTTAACATTCATGGGTTGCATGCTGCACGTGCTTCTCACAGGCAGTGGCGACACAATCTTGACGCGTGAACTTCCCAACCTTATTATGGAAACCCATGTATGTCATTACGAAGAAAAAAAATGGTAAAACAGATTTGATTCAATTATTATCACAAATTCATTCGGGGGGTGCTTGGCTTTTTTCTTTGTGTATATATGAAAATGTAATGATCCCAGAATTTAGTTGATCAAGTGACTAAAGACTTTTTGAAAGAAAAGCCATTTTGAAATACTGAAAAGTCAATCAATCAATCAATCAAAGTACAAGAAAAGAGAGAACAAAAAGAAATAATAATCAGAGGGAGGGATATGGAACAGCCAAAACTGAGACAAATACTTTTGTAATTTCTTTAATCAATCAATCAATCAATGACGCTTATATCGCGCATATTCCGTGGGTACAGTTCTAGGCGCTCTGCAGTGATGCCGTGTGAGATGAAATTTTATACGGCCAGTAATTGCAGCCATTTCGGCGCATATTTACCTTTCACGGCCTATTATTCCAAGTCACACGGGTATAGGTAGACAATTATTAACTGTGCCTAAGCAATTTTGCCAGGAAAGACCCTTTTGTCAATCGTGGGATCTTTAACGTGCACACCCAATGTAGTGTACACGGGGGGAGGGTTCGGACACCGAAGAGAGTCTGCACACAAAGTTGACTCTGAAATAAATTTCCGCCGAACCTGGGATCGAACTCACGCTGACAGCGGCCAACTGAATACAAATCCAGCGCGCTACCAACTGAGCTATATCCCCGCCCTAGGCAAGTAAATACAAAATGTCCAAAGAATTAGCAATATATCTAACATTGACAGACTGTGTGATGATATCTTCGACCTCCGGTCTCGATTTTGATATCACTGTCAAAACAGACCATAGCAGAAGATATCATCACACAGTCCGTCAATATTGGGTAATATCGCGCGTATTCCGTGGGTACAGTTCTAAGCGCAGGGATTTTTTTTATATTTAAAAAAAAAAATTGTTTATGCAATTTATATCGCGCACATATTCAAGGCGCAGGGATTTATTTATGCCGTGTGAGATGGAATTTTTTTTACACAATACATCACGCATTCACATCGGCTAGCAGATCGCAGCCATTTCGGCGCATATCCTACTTTTCACGGCCTATTATTCCAAGTCACACGGGTATTTTGGTGGACATTTTTATCTATGCCTATACAATTTTGCCAGGAAAGACCCTTTTGTCAATCGTGGGATCTTTAACGTGCACACCCCAATGTAGTGTACACGAAGGGAACTCGGTTTTTCGTCTCACCCGAAAGACTAGCACTTGAACCCACCACCTAGGTTAGGAAAGGGGGGAGAAAATTGTTAACGCCCTGACCCAGGGTCGAACTCGCAACCTCTCGCTTCCGAGCGCAAGTGCGTTACCACTCGGCCACCCAGTCCTTGACTTCGGTCCACAGTGGGTTATGCAACACACTGGCGCAGGCAGGTCTCTTTTTAACCTGACCAAAGCTGCGAATGTTAGTCAAATCAAATTTATTGTTTTTTGGGGTCCCGCCAACCACTTTGGGTCACATCATGACCAAAATCACACGAATGTTAGTGACCTGATCGTGACCTAATGAGTAATAAATATAGAATGTGTAAAAATCCCACACAACTACCTAAGGTCGGACCCAAACTACTACAAAGTCACACACAAACACCAATAGTTAGGACACAACTACCTAAGGTCGGACCCAAACTACTACAAAGTCACACACAAACACCAATAGTTAGGACACAACTACCTAAAGTCAGACCCAAACTACTACAAAGTCACACACAAACACCAATAGTTAGGACACACCTACCTAAGGTCGGTCCCATACTACTACAAAGTCACACACAAACACCAATAGTTAGGACACTGGGCAAGAGTTCACACACAAATACCTATCAGGTCGCACCCAAACTACTAACAATTATACAAGGGCAGGTAAGACATACTATATCCTGAGTTATCTCTCTTGGAAATTATAATGAATTTATTAAAGAGACTATAAACCCCAGCTCTAATTATAGGATCTTAGGGGACTTTTTCTAACTCTAAGCTCTCAAATAACTATCATACATACTAAACAATGTAAGATGGTAGAGCACGTGGCCAAATTAATTTGCGGCGACCAGGGTTCGAACATGCAACCGTATGAATACAAGTCCAAGGCGCTACCACTGCGCCAAGAAGGTCGCCGTACACTGCTTAGTCCATTATGACCGTATTTAAACTGCCACAACTTCTTTATTTTGCATAGGAACAATATTGTTCTTATATCAAATTAGGTATTTGGTTGTAGACCATGGCGCTTTGAGGTAATTGCTTTGGTATGATAAGATAAAGCGCGGCCGGTATAAATAGCCAAATTTCATTTTCATTCAAACAGATACACAAAGAGATGGAGAGAGATACAGAGAGGGAAATGAACAATTTGGAGCGCCCACTCGAATCTGAGCGTATTTGGGGCGGCTGGTCACAATTTATTGACACCAGGGACCCGTTTTCTGTTATGGAGCAACCAATATTGCCTCCCCAATCCGGGATTCGAACCAGCGCAATGCGCTAACAGACTTCGCTTCTTGTCCCCACTAAGGGAAAGAAAGAGAGATAATAATACAACTTCTGTTTCGACTCAGGCCACATTTCGGGGCTTTACTCCGGGTTCTCCAGTCTGCTCCCCCCTCAAAAATATTCTCAAAAAAATTAATGTTTACTAGGTTGGGTCTGGTGCACTCCAAAGTTGCGAGTTTGCCTTTGCTGAGAGGGCTGCCCAAAATACTGAACTAATTTTCAGTCCCTTTTAAGTATAATTCTCTTTAAATATTGTAATTATTGTATTTAAATTGCATAGATGTAATCTACATACTCTTCTGAATAATTTGATATAAGAACAATCTTGTTCCGATGAAAAATAAAAAAGTTGTGGCAGTTTAAAAACGGTCATTATGGACTAAGCAGTGTACTTGAATAAATTCATTATAATTTCCAAGAGAGATAACTCATGATATAGTATGTCTTGCTACTGACAGTAAGAAAACACGAGTTACCTGCCCTTGTATAATTGTTAGTAGTTTGGGTGGGAACCGTTGGCATTTGGGTGTGAACTCTTGCCCAATGTACTAACTATTGGTGTTTGTGTGTGACTTTGTAGAAGTTTGGGTCCGACCTTAGGTAGTTGTGTGCGACTTTTACACACAAATTCTGCACACAAATGCCAAGGTACCCTTATAACCACCTCTGTGTGTGCGTGTGTGTGTGTGAGTGTGTGTGTGTGTATGTGTGTGTGCGTGTGCGTGCGTGTGCGTGTGTGTGTGTGTGTGTGTGCGTGTCTAAGCGCGCGAACCTACCAGAGGGATTCCTGGGCATGTGTCCCCCCCCCCCCTCCTCCCGGAACATGTTGATAAAAACAAGGAAAATGGAGCAATCTGGTGCATGCAATCTGAGACAAAACAAATAAAAAACTACGCCCGGAAACCCCGAGAACCCCCCCCCCCCCCCGAGAACCCCCCCCCCCTCCCCCCCCCCCCCCGATCCGCCCCTGTGCTTCAAGTTGTGTATCTTTCTTCCCTATAGTTTTGGATTTTTCTCAAATGGTTAAACGGGGAGATCAAAGAGGTTATAAGCTGAAACAAATGTCCGACTCTTGATTTGTTGCTCTGTGCTCTGAACTTTTTTTCCATTTTGTTATTCTGAATGTTCTGCAGTGATCAGTGCAGTGCTACAAAAAGAAGACTGATATAATTAACCATGCACTGCCTTTGGTCTACAGATCAAGACTAAAGTTATAATTCCGCATAGGAGAAGCGGGAGGTCTGTTCGGAGTCCTTAGAGGATCCGGCTGTCGAAGCGAGGTCAAGAATCCCTCTGGAGTTGCGGTAGGTCGCGGGCATGGCTGGAGCTGGAGATGGCTGGAGAAGGCTGGAGCAGGCTGGAACGGGAGGGCAAAACAGCAGGCAAGGTCTGGTCAGCAGGCAGCTTGTTCCGCGAAGGTCAGCGTGGGTTGCAGACTAGACTGGAACGGCGGCGTCCGGTGACGTCACGGCTCGGGCAATCAATGTGTGTCTCTTTTTTCAAGCAACGAGATACTACACTATTGTGTCTCATCAGTGGGCAGGTGGTACTGATGACGAGAGTTGATGATAAATGATTGATAAAATCGTGTATTTAACGTCACTCTGTAAAAACATTGGCGACATTTGTCTTAGATTAAAAACACACAGGCGCGCACACAAACTTTCCCTTTATGTACAGTGGTTCACCACCCTCCCGCCCCCCGCACACTCTCGCTCATCTAATTAAAAATGGTAATAAGAGATACTTGGATATAAAATGGTATTCTTAAAAGTTTTGATAAAAATATAAAGTAGCTATGTGAGAAGCAATGGCGTCAGCCGCAGCAATGTCTCTTCATATCCAGGGACCAAGTGGGTGCGTGTGCACAAGTCCAGCGATAAGTTTGGGACCTTGCCACCCAAGGTCTTTATTAAAACTTAAAAGATAGCTTAATTTTTCATTTGGGGTATTTGGCAGGATATTTCTATTCGAGTTTATAAACTGAGTCAGGGGTTGAAAGTGGCATGAGTTCAAATCACACTCCAAAGTCAAATGAGCAATGCTGAGGTCGGATTGACAGGTGCATTTAAGCTCTAGAAATTGGTAGTTCCCAGCTTCTGCCCTCAGGCGGTTAATCCTTTTTATTACACGTGGGCATGCATTATAGGTGTTCATCTGTTTTGATGGGGCTTCCCAGATGAGCCAGCCAGAGCTTATAGCCGTGTGCATGTATTTGTTCCTCCATTCTCTCCAGAGAAGAGAGTCTGTAAGGCTACTGATCTCAGAAGCAGACAATGGCAGGTCTACCTCGGAGGCGCCTATGCCATTTTCGAGCCGACGAGAAGTAGGCCTCCTGTCCATATGATAGTCTTGATCTTATAAGAGCTCTGGTGATGTTTGTTAGAATAACTGGGCACTTTGCCCATGGTTGGGCAGCCAGTATTTTAAGAAGGTTGATGGTCTTATTTGCTTTGCTTAAAAGATACTTTAAATGAGCAGTCCATAGTCCATTTGAGGTGAAAAGTACGCCCAGATATTTCACCTGCTGACTGGGTGAGACAACAGATTTATCTAGTGAGAACTGTATCTTTTCTCGATCTTCCAGTTTTCGGTTTGTAAAGACAACGAATACAGTTTTTAGTTCGCAATGTTATCTATAGCTGTTTGCCACTCTTTAGAGAATTTGTGTTCTGTTTTATAGGTTTTGTTGTGATACTCTTTGCATAGAGCAATATCATCCGCATAAAGCGTCAGTTCGGCTCCATGTGTTTTAACTGTCGATATGTCATGCAGCATAATGCTAAAAAGCAGTGGTGCTATTACTGAGCCCTGTGGCACTCCCATGTCAACTTTGCGAGTGGATGATTTGGCACCTTTATAATCAGTTTGAAAGGATCTGTTCAGTAGAAAGCTTTTTATGTATTGAAACCTATTGCCGCTGATGCCTAATTGCTTCAATTTGAACAACAATCGTTGGTGCCATACTGTGTCGTAGGCTTTTTTGATGTCAAAAAAGACAGCAAAGAGAGACTTCTTGCGTGAGAGAGCTTTCTTAATTTTTGAGGACAGTTTTACAATGTGATCCGAGACACCCTGCCTCGACGGAAACCGGCTTGACACAGAGGTATTACCCTTTTTCTTTCCATTTCATCTTCTAGTCTGGATTTTAGTAATCTTTCATAGATTTTGCTCAGATGGGAGGTCAGAGATATAGGGCGCCAGTTGGAATGGTCAGCTCTTGGTTTTCCAGGCTTTAAAATGGGGATCACAACAGCCTCTTTCCAAGCTGTGGAAATCAGGCAAGACTTCCAGCATGTTGAATACAAATCCAGTAAAAGATTTAATCCTTGGTTTGGTAAATTTATGTTGTATGACCTGATAGTTTATTGGATCAGAACCACAGGCGGATAGGACTTTTGTCACCGATGCTATAGCCGTTTTCAGTTCCTGAATGGATAAGGGAGCATTTATTTTTGAGGAAGGGTTGAGTTCTGGGTCGTTTAAGTCATGTTTACCCTCCCACTTCTTACGGAAGAGTTCCTGCTCACATAACAGTTTATTTGTTTGGCTTGCTGCTGCAAAAATATCTGCAAACAGTTCTGCTTTTTCAGGAAGGCTTTCATATTTTTTTCCTTCGTGCATAAGAGAACGTTCAACCTGCTTGTGTCTGCATTTGAATTTCCTTATTTTGGTCCAAATTTTTCCAGCATCCCTGTAATCGCTCACTTTGCTGGACATGTTTTCAAAATATTCTTTTTTTGCTTTGTCTATAATTTTGTCACATTGTTCTTCAATTAATTTCATATTGTTGTGGTTTTTTGCAGACCTGAAGCGATCATACTTCTCTTTTGCAGTTCTTTTTAACCTGATGGCTGTTCTGCATTCTTCTGTCCACCATGGGCTCTGATCAGTTCTACTGGGTCCGATAAAAAGTTTTGTTTTGGGGATTGACAATTCCATTGCATTCAGCAGGTTTGATCTTAGCTGTTTATATTTGTTGTCGATACTTTCTTGGGACTCTGGATTGCCATCCAAGAGGGTATGTGCATCTGCAGACTTAGTGACAGCGTCCTTGAAAACGGCCCAGTCTGCCTTTTTATAATTGTATTTTAAGACTTTTGGACCTGGCTCTGTGTGTGGTGATTTCCCAAAAATGGATATCATGATTGGTAAGTGGTCGCTTTTTAATTTATCTGACGCAACGCACCAGTCCGTTGTTAATCCGAGAGTGGGACAGTACTAACCAAGGTTATGTCAATGGCGGAGGGGTGTTCGTTCGAAATACGAGAGTTGTCAACCCATGGTATGGGAAGCAAACCACTCTCTGAATGGTAGCTTCTGTTGGCATGGGAGACTACCCTCATCTGACAACCCCAAGGGGATATCTGTGAAGGGGAACACTTTGATTTAAGGCCAAAGTGTGGAATTGATATTTATTAAGAAAGAATTTAGAAATTTAGACAAGTTTTAACCAAGAAATTAGGTTAAAACAAGGGAAATTTGAAAAAGCCCAGAGGGAGGTAACTCTGTACCAGCCAGCAGATCCAGAAATGGATACGCGAACAAGTTAGATCTAATTTTGAAAAGGTTAAACAGGAAAAGCGGTCAACTTTTATATATATAGACGTTGAGTGGGTCTTTGGCATGAGTGAATACTGACTCCGAACAGCCATCGTTCCGTTAGAGGTGTATAGTCTAGGTCCACGTGACTGGTTTCCAGCGAAGGGCAATCACACAGAGAGAGAGAGAGAGAGAGAGAGAGAGAGAGAGAGAGAGAGAGAGAGAGAGAGAGAGAGAGAGAGAGATAGAGAGAGAGAAAGGGAGACAGACAGACAGACAGACAGACAGCTAGCCAGCTAGCCAGCTAGACAGACAGGCAGCGACATAAACAGACATAGACAAAGAGACAGACACTGAGACAGGCAGAACGAGAGACAGACGAACAGAATGACAGACGGTTACAGAAACGACAATCTTAAACGAAAACAAAGGACTGATTCGTGCCACACACACACCCACACACACACCCACACACACACACGCGCGCGCGCGCGCGCGCGCGCTCACTAGGCAGGAAACGCCTGTTCAAGCAAGCAATCAACGTATCCTTAAAACGAACTTGTGCCACATGCGGCTTGCTATACTCAAGGCATTCGTACCTGTTTCTTCAAACCTATCGTTCAGCCAAACCGAGTGTACCGGGTCACCCGCGGAGGGCACTCGAGTGCGCGGTTAACACGTGCCAGCCACGCGCAGGCTGAAATTGACAAGCCGTGATGACGTCAAGAGAGGCAGAGATATAAACTGCAAGCGGTCCTGTGACGGGATCTGTTAGTATTACGCGTTTTTCTCTTTTTCTTTTCCACTCTTCATTTTCTTCTTCTTCTTCTTCCCTTCAACTCTAAAATGTCGTAAAAAGAATATAACACGGGAATGGCCCTATTTAATGCAGTCAATGACTTTTACACCTTTCCGTGATTTTGTGTTATATCAATGATTTGATGTTTTCAGGCGTTCGCATTTGTAATAACTATAGTTTTGATTAAACTAGTGTATTGGAAAATGAGATATGAATCCTAAAGAATTTGAAAAAAAATAAACAAGAACACAGCATCTCCCCCAACACCAACAAAACACAAACATTGTTTCGCATGCGCAGAAACAGACGCATGCATAAAACACTGGCACATTATAAAAAGCAATCAGTCACACACACACACGCACGCATGCACACACACGCACACACGCACGCACACACACACACACACACACACGCACACACACACACACACACACACGCACGCACGCACGTACGCACGCACGCGCGCACACACACACACACTTATTGACCAAACAACTCGCTACATACAGACACTCGAACCGTTAGGATATAAAATATTCATTCACAAGGGGGTCCTGATTTGGCCTATATGGTCCGCTGCACCCAAAAAGCAACAACTATCAAATCAAATCATTCATTCACAAGTCAAGTGTAATATATTGGAGAGATATGTGGGGGTGTAAATAATGGCGTTTACCTGAAGAACTGCAGACCCAGACTATCCACAAACCGAAAATGTCAAGAACAAGAACCCCCAAAGCCAACAGGCATCTCCACTCTTATCACATACAAATTAAAGGAAGACGAGAGAAAAACAGAAGGAGAACAAATCCAACAAGTCGCGTAAGGCGAAAATACAATATTTAGTCAAGTAGCTGTCGAACTCACAGAATGAAACTGAACGCAATGCCATTTTACTCGTAGCATCGTCAGGCCACCGCTCATGGCAAAGGCAGTGAAATTGACAAGAAGAGCGGGGTAGTAGTTGCGCTAAGAAGGATAGCACGCTTTTCTGTACCTCTCTTTGTTTTAACTTTCTGAGCGTGTTTTTAATCCAAACATATCATATCTATATGTTTTTGGAATCAGGAACCGACAAGGAATAAGATGAAAGTGTTTTTAAATTGATTTGGACAATTTAATTTTGATAATAATTTTTATATATTTAATTTTCAGAGCTTGTTTTTAATTCGAATATAACATATTTATATGTTTTTGGAATCAGCAAATGATGGAAAATAAAATAAACGTAAATTTGGATCGTTTTATAAATTTTTTTTTTTTTTTAAATTTTCCGATTTTTAATGACCAAAGTCATTAATTATTTTTTAAGCCACCACGCTGAAATGCAATACCGAACCCCGGGCTTCGTCGAAGATTACTTGACCAAAATTTCAACCAATTTGGTTGAAAAATGAGGGCGTGACAGTGCCGCCTCAACTTTCACGAAAAGCCGGATATGACGTCATCAAAGACATTTATCAAAAAAATGAAAAAAACGTTCGGGGATTTCATACCCAGGAACTCTCATGTCAAATTTCATAAAGATCGGTCCAGTAGTTTAGTCTGAATCGCTCTACACACACACACAGACACACACACACACACACTCACACACATACACCACGACCCTCGTCTCGATTCCCCCCTCTACGTTAAAATATTTAGTCAAAACTTGACTAAATATAAAAACAAAGATACTGCCAACGTTCCAATTTTCAGAATCAAAAAACAAGAAAGGTAAGTTGTTGGAACGTTTGTTATTGACAAAAAAATGTGTATGTAACGCTTTTTGTCAATAACAAACGTCCCAACAACCTACCTTTCTTGTTTTTTGATACAGAAGGAGAACGAAAAACAAAATCGGATAGAAAATCGGCTGGAAGAAGATAGAAGAATGAAACAGAAGACGCACCAGACAGAGAAATCAGCGCGAGGAAGACAGAAGGCCGACATTTGTTGAGATGGCTATCGAGCTCAAACAGACGCTTGATCGGGACTAGCTGTCTCACTCCGTGGGCCGCATCGGGAAAGCCCTATCATAAAGATAAGTGTGCTAAACTAAAGGGGGGAGTTTACGTCCTCACAGAAACTATTTCTATTTGGGACAAGAGTTGGTGATACGCTAAAACGATAAGTGTGCAAGTGCTTTGATAGCTCATATACCTGGCATTCACGACAACACACACACTCATAAAAATCATCCCTGCTTTCTCTCTCTCTCACTCTCTCTTCTTCCCACCTTCCTCCCCCCCCCCCACATTTAACAGACTGGCATTCTCCACACATGCACATAAAAAGACAACCACCCATCCCCCTCCACCTGTCTCTCTTTGTTTGTCTGTCTGTCTGTCTTGTCTGTATGTCTGTCTGTTTGTCAGACTCTCTCTCTCTCTCTCTCTCTCTCTCTCTCTCTCTCTCTCTCTTTTCCTATCTCTGTCTCTGCATCTATCTCTCTCTTTTTGCTCAGTCTCTCTCTCCCCCACCCCAGGGGCGGATCAGTGGCTTTGTAAGGGGGGGGGGGGGGGCGTGCACTTTGAATCGAAAGTGAATGTGATGGGCGCGAAGCGCCCGAATTCGCTAGGGGGGTCCGGGGGCATGCCCCCTTGGAAACAAATTTGGCTCAAAGAAGCAAAATGGTGCCATCTGGTGCCATTTGAACTTATACATGGTCATAGAATCAGCTTTCCAAATTGTTTGTTTGTTGTTGCTGCACCCCTTAACCCCCTTCTCTCCTCGTACAACCCACCGCCTCACCTACTGCACCCACCCCACCCTATACACTCACCTTCCTTCCACCACCCTTTTTATGGGGGCGAGGACGCCCCCATTCTATACGGATAGTTTCGAGGTTGACCATGGGCAGCGCCATTTTGTTGTGAAATACGTCATCAGTTTGTGTACACAGGAAGTTGTGACATCCGTCACCCTATGGGAGGGGTGGAGGCAACATACATTGTTCATCTGTAGAAAGTTGTGAAATCCGTCACCCTATGGGAGGAGTGAAGGCAAAATTGGTCATCACAGAGTTTGTGTAACACAGGAAGTTGTGAAATACGTCACCCTATGGGAGGGGTGACGGCAAAATCGCAAAAACATGATAGGTCGCAATGTGCAGGGTCAACTGCAACAAACTCAAACCGAGCCATTCATACCTAGTTGTATTTGAGTGACTTATATACCAACATTTTTATGTCTTATTTTTAGCACAGGTGTAGAAAAAATCATGAACCAAAGTGTTATTTATTTTCTAATTTAACATTTGTTTTACAAATGTGACCATGGTCTTTCAAACATACAGTGACATTAAACATTGTTATGTTAATAAAAAAAAGAAAAGAAAAAAAGCTTTTGTGCACAAATTAGAAAATACATTGTTATTTACATTTTACCTACAGGCCATGCGCCAAACAGTGTGTCTGGCAAAGTCCCACCCAGCAAATTGTCAAGAACAGGCGCTTGCATTTGGATGTGTCCAATGGGGATAGTAGGTTTGGTTGTGATCAATCAGAATAATGTAGGAATAAAAATGTATGACAGTTTGGTATGATGACATGTAATTTACATATGCTGAAATATAATATTATACATTATATAATATTATTATGGCTGTTGCCATGACCGTGAAGCCCAACTAAGGTTTAATGTTATGTAATTCAAAATACCAAAATCAAGCACCTATTAATCTGGTCTACGGTTTTTGCGCGTGAAGATTGAGGCCTTCGTAAACGTTCAACGTTGGCCAATCCTGATTTTAACAATGTTGTGTCGTTTTTTATTATGTTTTATTTTGTTGATCAATTCATAAATATGTCTTCCCAACATATTACAAATGAAACAGAAATAAAGTCTTTGAGAACTACAACAATTATTGTTGCTGTCAAAACCTTGCAAGGCCTCAACAACTGACAAAAGCTTTGTGTGGAAGAATGTGGAAGAATCTATTTTTATGCACAAGGGGTCTACAATAATGTTTGCGCGTCACCACGTATAATGTAGTCACCACTTGCATAGAAATGCTCTCAAGCGTGACAAAACGTGTTTTTTATGAGAGCTATTGTCAACATAAGTGTTGTACATGTCAATGTTTGCTTGGTTGACAAATGCGTTCGTTATAGTGTACACCGACGCACCCTTATATCATAATAGGCGAGTCTTTTGCACAACATCCGGTCACTGGATACTTTTTGCGCGAGAAGATTTTGTTCACGTGGAACTACAAACTTCAAGTACAACAAGGTAAGAGAAAAGTGTATATGTGTGCTAACGTACATCATCAACTTGAACATTTTATGTTGCTGTCATGCGTGTTGTCGAAATAGTAAACATTGCGAGCGCTGACAGCTCAGTGACAGTGTTGTGACTGTCTCTACCTTCAGATGACCGTGCAGTACATAAATGAAACAGAAATAACGTCTTACAGAACTACAATAATTATTATTGTTGCCGTCAAAACCTTGCAAGGCGTCAACCGTTCTCACGAGATCAGTTAAATTTTCTCTCTCTCTCTCTCTCTCCGAGCTCTCTCTCTCTGTATGTATGTCAGTTGTCTGTGTCTCCCTCTGAGTCTCTCCGCTTCTGTCTTTCTATGTCTGTCTCTGTGTGTGTGTGTCTCTCTCTCTCTCGCTCGCTCTCGGTTTGTCTCTCTCTCATCTGACTCTTGGCACACAGGTCAAACCAGAGGTTAACTTCAGTACACGTGTACCTAGCAGCAGGGGGGAGGGGAGTGGGGTGATTTCTTCAATTAGCTAAGGGCAGTCAACATGTGTCGTTGTTTGCCGTTCTCATGAGAACAGTTACTTTTGTTTTGTTTGGTTTTTTGCTCCAAATTTGTGCATTTTCACAACAGGCTTTTCTGTTTCATCTCTCATACATGGTGTCAATTGGACACAAAAAAACACGGAACAAAACAGAAGTAACTTATCTCGTGAGAACGGTAGTGCACTAGGTTTGCAAAAAAACACGATAGTATCATAGTACCTTATCTCTTCCAACCCGTATGGGGCCCTTCAACATGTGACAGACTCACAAATGCACTGAACCCATTTGGTTCTTCGAGAGAATTTTTGCGTGAAAACCTTTTCAGGGCCTCAGGGTCAGCTCAGGGTCAGTGTCATAAGAGCCTACATGTATGGCCGGACGAAACCATGTTAACGGAAGGGATATAAGACCGTTTTTAGCAGATTTCCACACTGCTAAAACCTCACTTTCTTGCAGTTGCTTTGTCTGCAATGCCTTACAACTCTACAAATAGTTAAGTTTTTCGCGTTTGTGTTGTAATTTGCAAGCAAACGTCGTGCATAGTAAAGTTAGTCGACTTTGCTACAATTTGTAAAAACTATAGCATTACCTGATACCCCCTTTTCAATAATGGAATCAGTGTTTTGTTATAATCGTTTTGTAAGCAGTTCTACTGCGCACTTGCATTCTGCGTTAGGACGGAACCAATCCGTCCACAGAGTCGTCTGAGTCAAGGGCCGTCTCAAGTCTAAATAATATTAGTTTAAATCATAACTAATTTTCTTCACACCATCATAGACATAATGTTGCCTCACATGTTCTTTGTACAATCGTTGGTTTTCACAATAAATATTGCATTACTGTACTTGTCTTCTTTTTCTTTAAACAAATGTTAACTACTACCTAACTTGATTTCAGACCCACACCCATTATTATACACACATTTCACATTTAAACCATTTGTCGGCCCCCTGTCGATATTTTTCGACTAAGTTCCTTGTTGTCGTTGCCTATACCTTTTGCTGTCTTACTTGATCTCTCGGCACAGAAGAGCTCACCAAGGGCGAAACTTCCTGACACTGTCTCAGTGTTCAAGAAGTATCCCCAGAGATAAGATATAGAGAACTGCATTGGAAAATGTTACATAACATGTATCCCACTAATATAATTTTGTTTACGATGGGTATTGCTGAGAATTGATATTGTACATGTGTATAGTTGTTCTAATGAAATAGATTACACATTTCTTTTAGTATACGTAGTATTTGGTTTGAACGTTGTTTATAAAGAACATAGAACATTTGACGTGCGTACGTATTTGTACGTTTGAAGGCAGCGACAGACAAACAGGCAGACAGACAAGAGAACATATTTCCACGGAAATATAGTAACCTCTATAAATTACTTGAATGTTGTCGCCAACATAATGTGTAGATAAATATAGGTATGGTACACCAGTAGAAATTGAATGATGTGCATGTTGCATGTTGCTTGTTGCATGTTGCATGTTGCATGGTGCATGGTGCATGTTGCATGGTGCATGTTGCATGGTGCATGGTGCATGGTGCATGTTGCATGGTGCATGTTGCATGGTGCTTGTTGCATGTTGCATGGTGCATGGTGCATGTTGCATGGTGCATGTTGCATGTTGCATGTTGCTTGTTGCATGGTGCATGGTGCATGTTGCATGGTGCTTGTTGCATGTTGCATGGTGCATGGTGCATGTTGCATGTTGCTTGTTGCATGGTGCATGGTGCATGTTGCATGTTGCATGGTGCATGTTGCATGTTGCATGTTGCATGTTTGCACACAGCCTGGATGCTCTCTGTGCAACGTGGGCATTTTTCGATGAATTATTTTATTTAAAAACAACACACAATTAATTCATCAACACATTCCAACTTTCTACAGCATTGATTTGGGTATTGATTGTTGGCATGTGACCAAGTTGCGGCAATAACTTATCCAATGAAAAAGCCTGGTCATATCTGACATGGTGAGCCGAACTGTTTTCGCTAGAAGGTGTGTGCTTTTAACGCGACCAATTACACTTTCACCACCTCAATAATTAGAGAATATAACAACAACGGCGCAGATAGGCAGAACCTTAACTTGGCTTAAATTAGCACTCGTCCAACATTGTAAACAGGAAATTGCAATTTTTACCCACAACGTAATTTCGCCCAAGACGTTGACGTTTATAGCTCTCAATGGCATAGTTGAGAGTGACGTTTACGCGCTTTGAATCGTATCGTCATTTTATGGATATAGAATTATGGCCATCACATTTTCATTCCAAGTTTATACCGATACCGTTTGAGGACAGCCTCTTAAATACAAATTTACGCAATGTATTGTGTTTGTGGTTGACTGTTTGCTCAAAAAATTTACTAAAGAAAGAAAGACAGAAAGAGAGAAACAAACAAACAAACAAACGAAAAACCCACTGAGGTTTTTCCCAAAAAAGATGTGTAGCAGGAGGGAGCTACAAACAGATTGTGCTGTTTTTTTTTTTTTAGGAAGGGAGGCTAAAGGTGGTTCGGGCGGAGGGGAAGGAAGTTGATAACACCCACAAAAAGCCCGCTGAAGTAATAAAAATGGGTGTAAAAGGGACCCATATACATTTAAATTGGCTCTTTAAATTAACCCTCCATGATAGTGGCAAATGCACCAATGCTTTTTTCGAGCAATAAACAGCTTTAAATAGGTACGGGTATCTATGCGCACGTATAGTGTAATGTTCCATGTAGATCGCTGATATAAAATGTCAGGCAAAACTAAAAGCAGAAGATGTACAGAAACAGACAGACACACAGACAGACAGACGGACAGACAGACAGACAGACAGACAAACAGACAGACAGACAGACACACACACACACACACACACACACACACACACACACACACACACACTCGCAAGCACATTCTCCTCTGTTTCTCATTTTCCTACCCATACCCGCCCTCCCCCCCCCCCCCTCCTTATTTCTGCCCCCCCCCCCCCCCCTCCTTCGACTCATGCATGCCCTTACGCGTTATGCCAAACAGACCCCTATTTACCAGTTTTGTTTTCCGTATGTTATGTACATGTATAGATATAGGACTGTAGCCTAAGACAAAAATAAACACCCGGACCATCTCAACTTCAGTTGAGGTTGTCGGACAATCACACCACTGTCGTTTACATATGATAAAAGCACATGTATACAAACGAGACATCCGGTGAAGAAGGTGGTGCTAGATCACCGGTATGGCAAGTAGGCGTTGTACGTGCTGATCAGTGACGTTTTGGTTCATACCAGGCCTGAAAGTGGCGAGTATTTTACTCGCCAGGGCGAGTAGAAACATGTAACTGGCGAGTAGAAATCTTCATCTACTCGCCAATGTAAGAGATTTGAAATAAAGAAGATCCGTATTTATCCTTATTAATCTCCTTCCAGATTCTTTATATGTGCACACACACACACACAGTCAATCATCTGACTCCCGCTCAGAAGTTTAGGAAAGCAGAGAGAAGATTAGAAGAATTTGTAGTCTTTCACCAACTCATTCTTTCCAAACAATAGCCAATGGTTTAATTAGAACATACAAATTGGTTTGTTTCTGACATAGCAAATATCAACTCATTCCTCAAATTCTCAAATACTTTCTTGCTTACAATAATCAATTCATGACCTTTTGAAACTCATTCATTCATTGTCCACGACCTTTTGAAACTCACTCATTCATTGTCAACGTCATAACATATTTACAAGGACAAGAAAGCAAATAAACAAAACATAACTTTTACGTTATGTAGAGGTGACGATGTAGCTAGCCTTCAACCTTACGGCCTCCATCGCACCCTCGCCACACTGGCATCACCCCGCACAAGTCAGACTGGGGCGGCCTGTTACAAAATATAACACCCTACTGTAACAAACTAACAATATTCAAAAACACACCAACCGAGCACAAGAAAATTATACGATTCCGAAATTATTCAAGTACACAAGTCATGTCCGCGCATACAAAAGAAATGTTCAAGTTCACACAAAACTAGCAAAGTACCTCATCTTCCAATATGGCGGCACCCATACAAAAGTCCAAGTCATCCCGGCAATGTTTCCCGGTTCCAAGGTTGACATCAAGATCAAATGTTTTCTTCCAAAGTTGACATCAAAACCAAGAGCAGGTTTTCTCATCCGAGAGCCCAGGTCGAATGACTTTCAATTGTCAGGCAGTTTACAATCACAACTCACAAAATCAGGCGGTTGCGATTATAACGCGAACAACTCGCACAGTTGTAAATTCACGTGCCGCGAACCCAGTTTGACCGTCCGTAGCTAACCATGGAATTTTACTGAACTGTTAAAAGTTTCCACTCTCAAAGTTAAACAACTCCTGACAACCTCTTTGTATTACAAAAAAGCACTAGTTATATCCCTTCAACTATAAACACCATAACCGCCATTCATTACATCACCCCTTTCCCCGATTAAAAAAAAAATGTGAACCCAAAATGAACAATTTTTTTTTCAAAAACTGTACAAGTATAAGTATTCCAGTAACAAGAAAAAATTTTAAATACATAAAAAAATACATAGATTAATAAATAATCAAAGCATAAGGAAAACATTTATTAAATATTCTGTCCGTTCCCAAAGAGTGCAATCAGTTTACAACCAAAAGACAGTGCCATCCACCAAAAAAATGACGAAAGCCACGAGGCTGTCCTTAAACATGAGCAACAATGGCAAGCATAATAAACCACATTTACGCCGCCGTGTAGATAATCACCCACTGTGTTAATCCACAATAGTTATACTCATGGACATTCAGCAATTTTCGCCTATTACTGAATGCAATAACATTGACGTTCTTGGTACCAAAGATCGCCAACAAAGTTTGAGTAGCCCCCGCTAAACTCAATACAGTAAACCTCGACTACAACACAAAATGGTACTAGCATCAAAATATCCAAACAAATTTTTCCAGCCAGATTAAATAATAATCACAATGTGAAAAAAAACCAAGAACAAAATTAAATTAGTTCTTAATACATACACAGCATATCAACACTCACAGCACAAAAAGTATTGTCCTTGTTGATTGCAGAAAGTCTTTTCACTGTTCTTTCAACCATCATGTTCCATTCACTTCGTCAAGCGTGACAACACATCAGCTTCAAAATTCCTGACTCCAGGAATTGGCACTACTGTGAATGAATACTCTTGGAGAGACAGAGCCCATCGCAACAGTCGGCCGTTGGCAGTTTTGGACTGTCGTAAGTACGTCAACGGTCTGTGATCAGTCTCAACAAAGAAATGTGAGCCAAACAAGTAGCGATGGAATTTGTCAACTGCCCACACCAACGCTAGGCACTCTCTCTCCACAGTAGAGTATCTGGTTTCTCTTTCCAGCATTTTCCTGCTGGCATACAGAACTGGATGAAGGACGTCGTCATCATCAGGCTGCATCAGGGCTGCTCCAATCCCCGTGGAGGATGCATCCGACCGCACTGTGAACGGCCTGGAAAAGTCTGGCAATCTCACCAGTGGTTCAGACGACAAAATTTCTTTGACCCTGTCAAAAGCCATCTGACACTCTTTTGACCAACGAACTTTGTTTGGTTGGTTCTTCTTTGTGAGTTCTACCAGGGGGGACACAATAGACGCGAAGCTTGGGACATAGCGCCTATAGAAACTGATGAGCCCTACCAATGACCGGACTTGTTTCTTTGTGGTTGGGACAGAGACATTCAAGATTTTGGACACTTTGGAGGGAACTGGACGCATGCTACCCTCCCCAACTATGTGACCCAAAAACTCAATAGAGTCAAACCCTGCCTCTACTTTCGACGGTCTCACAGTCAACCCATGTTTTCCCAGTTCTGTCAACAGTCCGTCAAGTGCCTCTAGATGCTCACACCAGTCTTCTGTGGCTACAAGTACGTCATCAAAGAAATGAACAGATTTGAACCTATCCAGATCCAACATCTTCATCATCCTCGCGAAAGTACTTGGTGCTGTACTCATTCCGAACGGCATCTTCTTGAACTGATATAGACCTTGAGGGGTACGAAAAGCCGTTTTTGCTCGATCAGACTCTGCCATCGGAATTTGCCAATAGCCCTTAGCCAGATCAATCTTCGTGAAATGCTGCCTGCCCTGCAATGAAGCAAACAGAACTTCCGGATCCGGTATTGGTTCAGCGTCAAACTCCGTAATCCTATTGAGGTGTCTGAAATCGATGCAAAAACGAGTACTTCCGTCCTTCTTCTTGACTAGAACAATAGGAGACGAGAACGGAGAAATAGACGGCTCTATTACGTCTAGATCTAACATCTTCTTCACTTCTTCTTCAACCACTTTCTGAGACTCAAATGGTAACGGATACTGTTTCACATTGACCACAGCACCTTCAGGAATCCTCACCACATGCTGCACTAGGTCACAAGTACCAGGCAAATCCGTCATTTTGTCCTGATGCTTCTGAAACACCGCCTGCACTTTTTGTTTTGCCTGCATAGACAAGTCTGGACTATAGACCACATCATCTACATTCTCAGTCTGAACTGTAGGAACTGACTGTAGTTTGACTTTCTGAATGTCTACCTCTTCTACTGCACTGGACCCACTGATCACTCCCAATGAGGCAACAACTGGGTTCTGACCAACATCTTCATTCCTAGACACATACTCCCTGAGCAAGTTGACATGGTACACTTTCTCGATCCCAGGTGAAATTTCTACAACGTAATCACATTGATTCAGTCTTTTGATCACCTGAAATGGACCTCGCCAGCGTAGTATCATTTTGTTCTTCTCAGTTGGAAGTAAGACTAAGACTTTCTTTCCAGCGAGTATCATTCTTGGCTTCTGAGATCTGTATGATCTGTTCTTCTTTGATACATTCTGAACAGCCTTCTGTGCTCTACTAACACTGTCAGCCAAGACCTCTTTCAAATCCTGCACATACTGTGACACTGGAACCTGCTGATTCTCCCGACTGCTATCGGTCCACGCATGATACAGCAGTTCCGACGGTCCTTTTGGGTTTCTACCGTACAGAAGTTCAAAAGGTGAGTACCCTGTAGACTCCTGTGGGATTTCTCTGTATGCGAACAACGCAAAAGGCAAATATCTATCCCAATCCTTAGGTCTATCTGCCATCAACTTCTTCACCATGGATTTCAAAGTTCCATTGAACCTTTCACAGAGACCATTCGTCTGGGGATGATAAGGAGTCGTGTGCAACTGCGATACCGATATCAATCTCATCACCTCTCGCATGACATCAGATGTGAATTGTGTACCTAGATCTGAGAGAACCTCATCTGGTAAACCAGTCCGGGTGAAAATGCCCAACAAAGCTTCCGCTACTACTTCTGTGGTCGTTGATTTCAAGGGTACTGCTTCCGGATAGCGTGTCGCAACATCCACCAACACCAAAGCGTACTGATGACCACGAGCTGACACTGGTTTAATCGGACCAATCAGATCAATGCAAACTCGGGAAAATGGGACTTCTATCACAGGCAGTGGTTGCAAAGGTGCCGAAGGAACTCTACCTTTGGGAAAGGTTTTCTGACAGATATCACATGATCTGCAGTAATCCTTGATCGACTGCCGATAACCGGGCCAAAAGAAGAATGCGGACACCCTTTTGAACGTACTGTTCGCGCCTAAATGACCACCAAACAAACCGTCATGGGCAGTGATCAAAACCGACTCGCGCAAGCGTTCAGGAACAACTAGCTGCCAAACCACTTCATCGTTGACCTTGGAGTAGTACTTTCGATATAACAACTGGTCCCTCACAACAAACGACACCACACAACCAGACGACTCTTCCGATTTTCCTTGGCCAACTTTCTCGAACAGGTCATGCAACGTTTTGTCATCCTTTTGCATTTTGGACAGTTTCTCAGCATTGATATCAAGTTGGGGAACTTTAGCGGTCAACAGCGGTCTAAAAGGACGTTCTTCTCTAGCTTTTTGACCTCTTGTCTGGACTGCGCTAGTAACCTCGACACATCCAAATGTACATCCCTGTATTCTACCCAAAATGACGTCACATACTGGATTGTCGATCACACATGCCTCAACACTTCCAGAAAAGTATGGTGTATCCAGACTCACAATCGCAATGGGTAACCGAACCAAATCCCCACTGAACTGTCTACACACCTGTACCTTCCCAGTAAACTGATCATCTCTCACTAGGGACTTCCTGACCCCAACCGTGGAACACCCACTATCCAACATGACCGTGACCTCACTACCATTTAAGGTACCTTCACATGTCTGAATAGACTCGGGAAGTTCATCACTACCTGAAAATCCTACCGACGCCACAGACTGCTCGTCTTCACTACAGCTGGACTCTTCAACAGTGACAACGGATACTGAAGCAGTATGCATTTTTTTGGGACAATCTGCCAACTTGTGCGAAGTATCTTGACACCACCAACACTTCCTCTGATAGTTCTGACCACCTCTACCTCTACCAGCTTGACTAGCACCTCTGCCACCCTTATTATCAGGAGAGCTTTGTTCTGTCGGTGGGTTTGTGTCAGCCTGACTATTCTTCTTAGAAAACCTGTGACCACCTCGACCACCTGACCCTGAATGACCTCCTCTCCCACTTGGAAGACCGACATTAGCCAACAGAGGATCACTAGAACCTTTTGCTGCTAGGTTTTGACTAGGATGTGCTTCCCTGTATCTTTCAGCTGCGTCTATCATGGTTTGAGCGGTAGTATGCTTGTCTTCTTTCAGAAAAGTAACCAGAGACGACGCACAACTAGACAGAATCTGCTCTCTGAGCACCAAGTCACAGAGCAAAGCGAAATCTGTGCCAACTCCAGCCATATCTGTCCATCTAGTAAAAAATCTTCTCATGCGGGAGAAAAAGACATGCATGGTTTCACCAGATTCAGGTTTGCATGAGCGAAACTGCGTTCTGAAACCCTCTTCAGTACATTTGAATCTCTTCAACAAATGCGCTGACAGTTTGGCATAGTCATTAGTATCTTCTACTGGTAACTCTTGAAAATAATTCAGAGCACGACCTCTGAGTAGAGTAGGCAAAATCAAAGCCTTCTCATCCTTTGACCACTTCAAGCTAGCTGCGTGCTTATCGAAGCGATACAGATAACTCTCAATGTCATCTGATTTATCATCAAAATAGGGAATCTTGGGACGATTGGCCAATTTATTCTTGCTTGCTTTTTCAACCAACTCGTCTGCTCGCAACTTTGCCTCCCTGTTCGCCTTTTCTTCTTCAATATCGAGACGACGATTTTCAATTTTAGCTTGTTCAGCTAACTCTCTCTCTTTAAGCTCACGTGCAGCAGCGAGTTCTTTTTCTTGTAGAGCAATATCATTTTCTCTTTTTCTTCTTGCTGCTCTTTCCTCACGCAAATTATCCTCCACATACTTGTTCAGTGATGCACCATCTTTTCCTAAGGCTTCACCCTCCACCTTAAACTGCGCTATCAAAGCTTGAACCTCTTCTTGAGATGCCATCGTGAACAAACCGCTATCACTTAAGCAAACTATGACTATCCACTACATAGAATGCTAGAGGGCAACACCAAGACTTAGCTTTGACTAACGTGAACGCAATAGTCCACTAAACTTTAGAATTTACCTGACTTCCTCAAGTTCAGTACTAAAGTGACACAGTCTAGGAAACCGATCAACCGAACTACAAGGGGAAACAATCAATACATTTGAAACTAGGCTCCGCTCAAAAACTTGGCCTAGGAACTAGACATACCCCCATTCCCATACACTTATGAATCAAGGCATTGCTGACCCACAACTATTTACAAACTGTGTACACGTAAAAGGGAAAAATGATGTGTCATGTATTATTCACTTGTAGGTAAAACTAACCTACAGGGCGCTTCATGTAAAGTAGGGGGAAAAAAATAACCTACTCACAAGCAAGAACCAACACTCAGAGAGACAAATTACCCTCAAAAATATATAGAATGTTAACTTGAGTGTCAGATAAGCAAATGACTCACTCCTGTCCAAAATATGTCGTTCAGTCAGGCACAGGATGCATCCGTCCACAGACCAAGGAGCTCCCTTCACAGACAGATGACAAGGATGTCCATCCTCCAGACTGCATGCATCAGCATCTGCGCAAAACCAAACAATACTTCAGCACTACAAGTCAATAATATAAAATAAGCCTAACTGCACTCAAGGGAACGCACCAAAAAAAATAATTAATCTTCAAAAATTTTCCAATTAATACAA
Organism: Littorina saxatilis; assembly: GCF_037325665.1. Lineage (NCBI taxonomy): Eukaryota > Metazoa > Mollusca > Gastropoda > Littorinimorpha > Littorinidae > Littorina > Littorina saxatilis. The sequence continues at coordinate 31,174,090 of NC_090245.1, read as the reverse complement.
CCGCAAGCTCGCCAATGTAAGAGATTTGAAATAAAGAAGATCCGTATTTATCCTTATTAATCTCCTTCCAGATTCTTTATATGTGCACACACACACACACAGTCAATCATCTGACTCCCGCTCAGAAGTTTAGGAAAGCAGAGAGAAGATTAGAAGAATTTGTAGTCTTTCACCAACTCATTCTTTCCAAACAATAGCCAATGGTTTAATTAGAACATACAAATTGGTTTGTTTCTGACATAGCAAATATCAACTCATTCCTCAAATTCTCAAATACTTTCTTGCTTACAATAATCAATTCATGACCTTTTGAAACTCATTCATTCATTGTCCACGACCTTTTGAAACTCACTCATTCATTGTCAACGTCATAACATATTTACAAGGACAAGAAAGCAAATAAACAAAACATAACTTTTACGTTATGTAGAGGTGACGATGTAGCTAGCCTTCAACCTTACGGCCTCCATCGCACCCTCGCCACACTGGCATCACCCCGCACAAGTCAGACTGGGGCGGCCTGTTACAAAATATAACACCCTACTGTAACAAACTAACAATATTCAAAAACACACCAACCGAGCACAAGAAAATTATACGATTCCAAAATTATTCAAGTACACAAGTCATGTCCGCGCATACAAAAGAAATGTTCAAGTTCACACAAAACTAGCAAAGTACCTCATCTTCCAATATGGCGGCACCCATACAAAAGTCCAAGTCATCCCGGCAATGTTTCCCGGTTCCAAGGTTGACATCAAGATCAAATGTTTTCTTCCAAAGTTGACATCAAAACCAAGAGCAGGTTTTCTCATCCGAGAGCCCAGGTCGAATGACTTTCAATTGTCAGGCAGTTTACAATCACAACTCACAAAATCAGGCGGTTGCGATTATAACGCGAACAACTCGCACAGTTGTAAATTCACGTGCCGCGAACCCAGTTTGACCGTCCGTAGCTAACCATGGAATTTTACTGAACTGTTAAAAGTTTCCACTCTCAAAGTTAAACAACTCCTGACAACCTCTTTGTATTACAAAAAGCACTAGTTATATCCCTTCAACTATAAACACCATAACCGCCATTCATTACAGCCAAATGCGAGTAAAGTTGCTGAAACAAATTGTTGGTTTGGCTAGTAAAGTTTTCCCTTTGGCTAGTACATTTTCAGAACCACGAGCCAAAGGCGAGTACACCATTTGTTGGACTTTCAGGGCTGCATACGTATTGAACGCATGCATGGTAAATGACTGGGTGCAGTTAGACACAAACAACATCATCATGGACTCCTTGCTAAGATGGCAGGAAGTGGACCCCCTCAGGTTTATGTTGGCCACGTTGACGCGTGCATGAACAGATGGCAGTGACATCATACTGCGACACGCCTTCTTACTATAGTACCTCAGTGATCTGCCAATGACAGACTTCACGTGCTGATCCCGCTACTGCACGTTGTGTTATTGTGAAATCGCTTTTCGTTGCTTTCGCGAAACGAAGAATCAACCATTTAACTCGTGCCTGATTCGTGATTTAAAGAGTGATCAAATTGTAAAGAAAACATAGATAATAAATCATGAATGTCAAATTGCGTGCATATAGCTCTACGTTTGTGTCTTCGGTCGGACTTTTGCTACGGCAGACTTAGTATCCTCTATATCCCCCTCCCCACGCTCCACGGACATTCAGCTTTGGGGCAATACACATTCTGAGTTCTGAGTTCTCCACAATTGAACCAATGATATCCCCACGAATAATACTAACGATTATAACCGATTTCCACGAAATGATCAAACACATCTTTCCTCCAAAAGAAACAATCTTGACATGTTTTTTTCTCTTATTACGTCTCCTTCTTACCCGAGACAACCCGAAGCCGTTTGGCAATCAGCACAGAGAGATAAGACAAGGCGCGCTTGTTTGTTCAAGTTGATTTGAGTCGATGGAAAAACAGGTGGACGAACGGGGCGAGGGTTGGGAAACGGAGACCAGGGCCGAGGTACACGAGAAAGTTATCAACCCGTTGGGAGCCAGCCGCGGTCTTGGATTGGTTGTAATTGAGATTTGTTATAATGTCATGTCAAGGAATCAGGCCCCGCGGTTTCGTTCTCACCCGTTTGGGTGGCACCCACTTTAGCTTCGTGCCCCTCTGTCCTGGAAGAGACCTGGTAGAATTGTTTTGTTCACCTTGATTTCTGGAGCGCCCTTCTCTAAACATTCCGGGCGAATTCCGAGTCAGCAGGTACAGGTATATGGGGTACAGGTGATCTCGGTTCTCTTCGCGATCTTCGGAGTTTTTCTATTATTTCTCGTCAGTCCCGTTTAAAGAGGCCCTTCGTGGCAGAGAAGAAACAGAAAAGGGGGTGTTTTGGAGGGTGTTGCGAGTTGTGTATGGGGAAAGGGAGAGAGAGAGAGAGAGAGAGAGAGAGAGAGAGAGAGAGAGAGAGGGGGGGAGGGAGGGAGGGAGGGAGGGAGAGAGAGAGAGAGGGAGGGAGGGAGGGAGGGAGGGAGGGAGGGAGAGAGAGAGCGGGAGGGAGGGAGGGAGGTAGAGAGAGAGAGGGAGGGAGGGAGGGAGATAGAGCAGTACACAGAGAGAGAGAGAGAGTGAGAGAGAGAGAGAGAGAGAGAGAGAGAGAGAGAGAGAGAGAGAGAGAGGGAAAGAGGGAGCGAGGGAAAGAGAGAGGGGGAAACATGTGGTCTGAGCAAGACCTGAGGTGGAGATGGGGATAGAGAGAGAAGGAGGGAGAGACAGTGAAAGTGGGAGAGACAGATCGATACAAAGATAGTGACAGACAGCCACACATACAGACATAAAGACAGATCCAGTGCAGTAAACATAGCACAATAATAACCTCACGCAAGGAACATATTGCATTTTTAGCTATTTACAACGGTAACTAATGTCGAACGCTATTCTCTATGATAACTTTCAGACAACACTGTTCTTATTTTGACACACAAATTCCTTTATCAGCAGGACATGTAACATGTGTACCTTCTGTCGTCAAATCGGGCTGTTCCGTAAGGTAATGGTATGCTCACCTTGATTTTGTAGACTTCTTTTAGCTAAACATTCCAGACAAATTTGAAGTCGGCGGGAGCAGGTATTTTTACTAGTTGGTCGCAGGGGGGCAAACCGTTTTTCTCTCGTCTGACGTCTTTCATCGACATTTAAAAAATTCTGCTCGCTCGCTGGGGTTAAAATTAGACTACACATGTACAAGTATATACATGCACCGTGCACGTTGATAGAAAAATCAGCCGAAGTAAAGCCCTAGTTATATTTTACGAAACAAATGACACTCCGTTAATTAAATGCCCAAGTGCTGTTTATATACAACCCGTCGTATTTTGTGTTTAAACACACAACTACAGGCATATTTGTGCCGATCTTTGTAATGAGATCGTTTATTGTAAACAGTTATATGCCTGGAAAGGCCAACCATTCCGCTACCGTATTTAACAAACATATTGATTTTTCATAAGGTAGTGTCACAGGCACATGATCTTACAAGCCCCCAACCAACATTACCTTAAGTCGACCCGCGGTGATAAATTATGCCCTTTGACCTTTGTTCTTTCTTCTACAACTAGACGGGTGGTATCCCGGACTTGAAATAGAATACAGGATAGTGGGAAAGCTGTTCAAGGGCACTTACGCACCATATAATTTATTCGATATTCAATACACGACTCAAAACCTGTTGAATGAATGAAAATCAATAAAATACAAGAATAACGAGTGTTACGCATTATAGTAACATTGGATTTTATTTCCATCATTTCCTTGCGAGACGGAACGCCGTAAAGAGAGATGACGTCAAAAGCGTGACGTCAAAAAGGAAGAATGACACAGAGGAAAACACGAGGTTGGAAATGGTTATGATAGATCTCTACGCCTACACCGTATGAAAGATTATTAGATTTGCAAATTCATACGATGATTCTATCAATAAAGACTTGAGATATTTGTCTTTTGTACTTCGCGTTAAAAGATGTATGGAAGAGTTGTTTTATTGAATTGTTTTGAGACACGTGCGAAGGCCTATATTCGTAGCGTAGAGTTTACTTTGAGTCCATTCACCAAGATCAGTTGATTTCACGTTCCATTTTGGAGAACAATCAAGTTTTTTTTTCGGGAGTTATATTTCATCACAAACCTGAATTATGCAGGTAAGAAACTGCTAAAGTAGGAAAAAGGGAAGTAATAATATCGTTCTTCATTTCAGAAGTAGAGCGGCACATTTTCATCCCTACGTTCATCTGTTTTGTGTGTTTCAAAGGCGAAGCAGTTGGACGAAATCCAAAATTCCATTGGTTGTAAGTAACGGTCAGAATGATTAGATAGATGTTAGGCTCATAAAGCTGATGATAACATGTTGTTTTCACTTTGATCGACAGGTTTAGATGCTGGTTAGATGCTCGTGTAGATGCAAACTGGAGGTGAATCGGACGCCAACTGAGAGAGATGGAACCGTGATAAAGAACTGATATCACCGTTCACCCCATCGCCGAGATATCCAGGGCATCATCATCGTCATTCACCTCATCGTCGAAGACATCAAGGGCATCCTCAACATCGTTCGTCACATCATCAAGGACATCATCATCACCGTTGAACTCATCGTCAAGACATTAAACTTTAAAGACATCATCTTCATCACCGACGCCGTGTATAAACACTCCGAGAGCTTACAGTCGCTCATTTCGGCAAGATCAAACCTCTCACACCTGATCCTTGACCTGTAGTGCCGAGTACGTCGATGCATGAAGATGAGTAACCAAAATTAAAGCCGTTTTTCACTCATTGTAGTTGTGTTCGTCCAGTTGCTTCCAGTGTTTATTCTTTCTGTCGATACCTTTGAGTCTGTCTATCGTTCAATTAAGTTAAAAGGAACCACGCATATCACTAACTATAAAAGCGAACAGCCGCCAAATAATCATACCCTAGACAACATTAACAAAATTCGAGATTCAATCTTGAAAGAGCCGGACACGTGAAAATCCTCCCATCGGATTGTGACATATTGGTTGCCTCGTCCGGGATAGGCTATTTCGTTTAGATACATGTGAAGAAATTGTCTTGTGTGGTTTGTGTGTATTCATTGATCATTCATTAGTTAAGTAATTAGTATATGTTTATTTGTGTATTTATTTAAAGGAAAACTATAGTGTAGTATGGGTAAAAACTCACTGTAGATCACATCCTTAATGAAGGTAAACTAAATAACACAACCTTACTGAAGGTAAAAACAAAATGTAACTCTCGAGGAAAAACAAAACAAAACTGGAAAGTGAAAGTTAGATCACTTTCATCTACCTGTAGATCTAGTTCTAGCAGGTAGTATTAGTTGGCAACATTCTGTTGGGGAACGGCTCAAATTCCTTTCTAAGTAGAACCAACGAAACAAAAAGGAAGTCGAAATGGAGATATTTCGCAAAAACATTTTGAACTAGTTTATTTACGTTCACGCACATGGGAAAAGTCATTTGACTATTTGTGGTGACAGATTCAATGGACAGAGTCTGAGTATCTAGCTAATAAACTATTCATAATATTGAAGATCACGGATACTTTCTTAGTGTTGAAATTAGCTACTTCAATTAGTTCTAAGAAATTTTCTAGATAGAAACCGTGGGATCTTTATATACGTTGGATTACGTATGGTGATAGACTAGAGTGATAATACTGGGAGTCGAGCCGCAGTTGTATTGACCACTCTAGGTCACAGAACGAATGTTTACGAGTTGGCAGTAACATTGTTCAGTTACAGTTTGGAATAACTGATTTTTTCCATAAATGCGAAGTAGGTTCGAGATAGTCTGTGATGAGATAAATTCCATGCACAGTACCCGATATAGAAACTTCGCACGTCCTCAAATTTGGAGTGAAGGCGTGTGGTGAGACTGACGTAGAAAGCCAGACAGGTAAGATGGCTACTTCAGTGGATGCAGCCCTGGAAGCGACGAGGATTTTGATGGATAAAGGGAAGTTACTTGGTTTGGAGGGATCTGAGTTGCGTGATTTTGTTCTGGAATGTGAGCGTGAGAATGGTGAACGTGCGGAGCGTGCACGTGAACGTGCTGAACGTGCGGAAATTGCCGATGCTGAACGTAAACGCGCCGACGCTGAACGTGAACGTGAACGCGCCGACGCTGAACGTGAACGTGAACGTGAACGTGCCGACCGTGTTGAACGTGAAAGAGAAGAACGCGAGCAACAAACTCGACTCGAGGAGTTAAGGATTCAGGTCGAATTAACTCGCGCAACAAACTCACGCGATCGCGGAGGCGATGAAGAAGAAGGAAATCAGAACAATAACAATCACAGAAATCATAGACCTCGCGATACCGATAACTACCAACCGAAGTTACCATTCCTCGAAGACAAAGACGATGTAGAAGCGTTTCTTCTGCAATTTGAACGTCATGCTGAAGCATCACACTGGGACCCTAACACTTGGTCTGTACGTTTGTCCGCACTGCTAAAAGGTAAAGCACGCACTGCTTACACCAAGATGAAAGTCGCTGATGCACGCGACTACGCATTGCTCAGAAAGACTTTGCTGGAAAGATTTCAGATTACCGCGGAAACATACAGACAAAGATTCAGAAACACACGGAAAGAAAACGCTGACTCGTACAAAGAGTTCATTACTCAGATTTCCTTGTTCCTCGATCGCTGGGTTGAAATGTCCAATATCGGAGAAAGTTTCGATGATTTCAAAGACCTCATACTGACGGAACAAGTGTATGAAAGCATGCCTACTGAACTCGTCACGTACGTGAAGGATAGAAAACCAAACAGCATTGATGACGTAATCGACACCGTAAATCTCTACGAAGAAAACCGACCCAAAGAAAGCCGTAGACATGGGAAGAAACCTGAAGAGAGAGGACACAAGGCAGCACACGGGACGAATTCCACAAACAAGGACAAGGACGAAGGAAATAAAAGCAGAACCAGCGTCAAATGTTTCAGATGTGGAAAATTGGGCCATTTCAAGAAGGATTGTCGCCAGCCTCCGAAAGATGAATCAGCCAGTGCCGCATTTCAAGACGAGAATGACGTCGAGGGGAATGCGACACATGATCAACTGTGCGACAAATGTGTTCACAAGAAATTCACCAAACTGTCCCAAATCGTAGTTGAAGGCCAGGTAGTCACTGCTTTCCGCGACACCGGAAGCACCTCTACGATTGTTGATTCCAAACTAGTACCAGCTAGCAAGATTACTACGCGCACAAAAGAAACGTCTTTGGCGAAGAAATCAGTGAAAGAGAAATTATCGGTCGCACACGTTTACATGGACACGCCGTACTTCGTGGGAGAAACCGAAGTTAGCGTCATGGAGAATCCTGTCCATCCTGTGTTAATTGGAAACTCGATGGGTGTAGGATCGGAGAAAATCGAGACACCTGTATATCCAGTCCGTGAGACCGTAATCCCTGAAACCACTGCAACAGCCGTTACCCGAGGACAAGAAAAACGTGAAGAGGAGGGGAATGCGTCAATTCCCAGTTTTCCTATGGAAGGAAAGATCTTCACCGTTGCTGATCTAAAGAGAGAACAGCAAGACGACAAAAGCCTTGAGAAATTACATGTGTTGGCACGAACGAATGTAACTCGAGGGCGAGTTCAGTTCATCTATGACAAGGACGTGTTATATCGCCAATACAGTGACAAGCAAGGAAAGGACCACCGACAAGTAGTAGTACCTCACAAGATGCGAGCGAAGGTATTGTCCACCGGACACGATACGGCGATGTCGGGCCATCTCGGACAGAAGAAATCAAGAGAACGGATTTGGCAAGATTTTTTTTGGCCGGGGATCGTGGGTGACATCAAACGCTACTGCAGTTCTTGTGACGTGTGCCAACGTACTATGCCAAAAGGACGGACGAGGAAGGTACCTCTGGGAAAGATGCCTCTGATTGAAACTCCGTTCAAGCGTGTAGCCGTTGACATAGTAGGACCAATCAAACCCATGTCTGAGACAAAGAAGCAGTATATCCTAGTGATGGTGGATTTCGCGACCAGATATCCTGAAGCTGTTGCTCTCAAAGACATAAAGGCAGAAACCGTGGCTGACGCGCTATGGACATTCTGGACAAGATTGGGACTTCCAGAAGAAGTATTGACCGACAACGGAGCGCAGTTCACCAGCGAGTTGATGACTCAAGTCAACCAACTGCTCGCAATCAAGGGATTGACAACTTCACCTTGGCATCCTCAATGCAATGGTGTTGTAGAACGTTTCAATGGAACTTTGAAAGCGATGCTCAAGAAGATGACTTTTGAACAACCGACCAAGTGGGACCAGTACTTGCCAGCACTACTGTTCGCATACCGAGAAGTTCCCCAAGATTCACTTGGATTTTCTCCTTTCGAACTTCTGTATGGGCGGACAGTGCGTGGACCAATGCAAGTATTGCGTCAACTGTGGACGGAAGAAGAAAGCAACGACGAGATACGCACGACGGCTGAACATGTTATTGATCTGCGAAATCGCATTGAAGAAACGTGCAAGATCGCCCGCGACCATCTCGCCAAGTCAGCAATACGACAAGCTCACTTCTACGACAAGAAGACGAAGAAGAGAGAACTCATTGTCGGCACCAGAGTTTTGCTTCTACTGCCAACGAAACACAACAAGCTAGAACTTGCATGGAAGGGACCATACGTGATCGAGGAGCAGATCAACTCATTTGATTACAAGATCAAAGTGGGTCGCCAAACTCGTGTCTATCACATCAACCTTTTGCGAGAGTACCATGAACGAGAAATGATCGCTGAACCAGAGAAACTTCCAGAAGAAGTGGTGGAACAGAGCGCGATAGTCGTCGAAGATCTGGAAGAACAAGATGACGAAATATTCGCCAACATGGGACCTGATCCCAGCATACTCATTCCGTCTACAAAACGTACCGAGAATGAGAAAGATGTACATGTAGCTGACACATTGACGGCAAGACAACAACGTGAAGTCAGAGACGCATGTACAGAATTCAGCGCATCGTTGACTGATGTACCAAAAGCTACAACTCTAGAAATCTGCAACATCAAGATGACTGATGATCGACCTGTGTACGTGAAACCACGACCCATACCTCATGCGTTAGTGGACGTGGTGGAACGTGAAGTGAAGGAGATGTTGGATTTGAAGGTTATCGAACCAGCCACTTCACCCTACAACGCTCCGATAGTGATCGTGAAGAAAGCACAAGGTAAAGCAGTGCGTTTCTGCAATGATTTCAGAGAAGCAAATAAAGTCATCGAGAACGACGCTGAACCAATCACAGATGTGGAACATCTATTCTCTGAACTCGCCGATGCACGATACTTCAGCAAGTTGGACTTGACCAAAGGATATTGGGCGATTCCCATCAAAGAGGAAGACCGAGACAAGACAGCGTTTACGACCTCATTAGGGCAAATGAGGTGGATCAACATGCCATTTGGATTGAAGACCGCGGGCAGCGTTTTCAACCGGATGATGCGGAAGCTCCTGGGTCCTCTCAATCGCAAAGACGTCTACCATTTCATGGATGACATCCTGATCGCGACTGCAACATGGGAACAACACATTGAAGCGATCAAGGCCGTCCTGAAAGCCCTGAAAGACGCCAACCTTGCAGCGAAACCCTCCAAGTGCTACTTCGGTTATGAACAACTGCAGTATCTGGGACATGAGATCGGAAGAGGGAAGAGATGGCCTGTCGACGACAAGGTCGACAAGATACAAAAGGCTCAACCTCCTACCACCAAGAAGGAACTGAGAGCTTTTTTAGGTCTGACCGGGTTTTATAGGATTTACGTCCCGGCGTATTCCTCGATCGCAGCACCACTGACAGACAAGACCAAAAAGCAAGAACCGGAAAAGGTCAAGTGGACTCCTGCCTGTCAGGTGGCGTTCGACACACTGAAAGCCAAGCTAGCTGAACAACCGATCATCCAGATGCCAGACCATACACTCCCATACATCCTCAGAACTGATGCTTCAGACAAAGGAATGGGAGCTGTTCTACTTCAAGACAAGGGAGAAGGTCTGCAGCCGATCGCGTATGCCAGCAAGAAGCTGTCAGAGACAGAACAGAAATATGCCACCGTAGAGAAAGAATGCTTAGCGACCGTCTGGGGAATCCAGAAATTTGAGCGTTATCTCTACGGAAGACATTTCATACTGGAGACGGACCATCAACCTCTTCAGTATCTACAGCGGATGAAACCAACCAATGCCAGACTGATGCGCTGGGCACTGCAACTTCAACCGTACGTCTTCACCGTGAAGATCATTCCCGGCAAAGACAACATTGGAGCAGACTACCTCAGCCGTGCTACCATGAACTGAGGGAGACCATGGCAATGGTCGTCACAACTCAGAGATACTACCTGATTGTGAAGGGAATTCTGATCATAGATCCACGGAAACAATTAGTAGAATGTTATACACATATAGTATTAATGTAACTATTATGCATGTTCATAGATTATATAAAATCTTCCTTTCCAAGGGCGTGTGTTACGCATTATAGTAACATTGGATTTTATTTCCATGGGTGACACCCTTAAGTCATTTCCTTGCGAGACGGAACGCCGTAAAGAGAGATGACGTCAAAAGCGTGACGTCAAAAAGGAAGAATGACACAGAGGAAAACACGAGGTTGGAAATGGTTATGATAGATCTCTACGCCTACACCGTATGAAAGATTATTAGATTTGCAAATTCATACGATGATTCTATCAATAAAGACTTGAGATATTTGTCTTTTGTACTTCGCGTTAAAAGATGTATGGAAGAGTTGTTTTATTGAATTGTTTTGAGACACGTGCGAAGGCCTATATTCGTAGCGTAGAGTTTACTTTGAGTCCATTCACCAAGATCAGTTGATTTCACGTTCCATTTTGGAGAACAATCAAGTTTTTTTTTCGGGAGTTATATTTCATCACAAACCTGAATTATGCAGGTAAGAAACTGCTAAAGTAGGAAAAAGGGAAGTAATAATATCGTTCTTCATTTCAGAAGTAGAGCGGCACATTTTCATCCCTACGTTCATCTGTTTTGTGTGTTTCAAAGGCGAAGCAGTTGGACGAAATCCAAAATTCCATTGGTTGTAAGTAACGGTCAGAATGATTAGATAGATGTTAGGCTCATAAAGCTGATGATAACATGTTGTTTTCACTTTGATCGACAGGTTTAGATGCTGGTTAGATGCTCGTGTAGATGCAAACTGGAGGTGAATCGGACGCCAACTGAGAGAGATGGAACCGTGATAAAGAACTGATATCACCGTTCACCCCATCGCCGAGATATCCAGGGCATCATCATCGTCATTCACCTCATCGTCGAAGACATCAAGGGCATCCTCAACATCGTTCGTCACATCATCAAGGACATCATCATCACCGTTGAACTCATCGTCAAGACATTAAACTTTAAAGACATCATCTTCATCACCGACGCCGTGTATAAACACTCCGAGAGCTTACAGTCGCTCATTTCGGCAAGATCAAACCTCTCACACCTGATCCTTGACCTGTAGTGCCGAGTACGTCGATGCATGAAGATGAGTAACCAAAATTAAAGCCGTTTTTCACTCATTGTAGTTGTGTTCGTCCAGTTGCTTCCAGTGTTTATTCTTTCTGTCGATACCTTTGAGTCTGTCTATCGTTCAATTAAGTTAAAAGGAACCACGCATATCACTAACTATAAAAGCGAACAGCCGCCAAATAATCATACCCTAGACAACATTAACAAAATTCGAGATTCAATCTTGAAAGAGCCGGACACGCGAAAATCCTCCCATCGGATTGTGACAACGAGTTCAACAAATTCAAACCAGTGTTGCAGTTCCCACATCACTGATTTTCCTGAATACATAAGTTACGGCCAAGGGGCTTACATAGGACAGCAAACAACATAAGTAACCTTTTCTGCGAGTTCGTCGCTTCTGAAAAAAAGACGTGGGCTTGGGTAAAAACATACCACCTTTCCCTTGACTTTAGTCCCCCCCCCCCCCCCAACCCTTGCCGTCCACCCATACTAGCCATGGGATGCCAGACCGCTGTGGAACTACTTATTTCTAATAAAATATTCAGCGAACGCAGCAGGGAAAATGTACAGAAATAGCAAGTCCGTTGTGACAAGCTAAATCCTCCTTTGCGGTGCGTTAGAAATATATGACGTTCTTATTTGTTGTCTTTTCTTGTTTTCTTTTTCGTAAAGATTGTTAAAAAAAAAGAAAAGATTTCAACATATTCGTTTGTTTGTTTGACTTTTTACCTAATTTGATAAATATCATGTTATTTTAAAACCTTGGTTCTAAATAACAATGTAACGTACAGCTTGCATAAATGTCAATTGAATAGGATTGTGAGGCCCTCTGAGGCACCTATACTAGAAAATATTCATTCGATAGAGGACATTCACATTTGATATTTTCTGATTAAGAACAGCAGTTCACGCAAAAACTGAACATCGGCAAAAAATACAATGTCTGTAAGTATAAATGTGTGGGTGGCAGGGAGTGGAACTGCGCCCGGATGCCAATATAGGCGGGCATTATGGATATAGGTAGTGGTGGTGGGGAGGGGGGGGATGGGGGGGGGGGGTCGGGGAGGGTGTTGACGAAAGCTCAAGTCACTGGAGTTCACCAGCTTGGTCGGAAGTTGCCCTCAACACGATAGGGGGCTGATAATATCTCTATCATCGTGACATCATAACATGCGTAGGCTACTTTCCGAAAAAAATGAACCGAAAAGAAAAGAAAAATACAACCAACTACACTTCAATCATATAACGATTTGACTCCCCGAACATTAAACACCATCCCCATGATATCGTAACATACGTACTTTCCCTTCAAAACAAATGTTATTGATAGAACACTTTTACTTACACCAAATTCATTTTTGCAGTTCATGTCTACCCGGCAGACTGATCAGAGAGATTCGTCAGATACGTGGTGTATCGTCAGGGTTTTGGCATGTTCTGAAAAATACCTCCTTCTCATAAAAACAGGTTAATATCAACAAAAATAGAGGCCGCAGTTTCGAGTCAGTTACTCCCACTGGGGAATGAAAGAGGCGTTACTCCCACAGAGTTGACTCCGTTCCAAGTGATGTTTCATTCACACACTTTCCTTCAAGAATGCCGTCTTGAATACACTGACGAATCTCGTTCCCTCCGGGATCTCGCGAGGCCTGATAGTGGTTTCATTCACTGCGGGATGTACGTCAAAGAAAACGAAAAAGAAAACAGTTAAAGCAACGTGCAGGCAAGGATGTCATTTTTTTATTTTTTTATTAAAAAAAAAAATAATATTGGCGTTGTGTGCAGGCACGCGGCCAGCTAAAACAACGCTATGTTTGTCTCAGTCATAAACACACATGAAATTCTAATTTAGATATCCCATATATCCGGAATTGTGTTGATAAACAGGTAGCTCCGTCTGGCGGGGTTGCCGCGTGTCTGACTCTGTAGGGCGCTTGCACTCAGTTGCCTTTGGGGTTCAGGCGGTGTGGCGGAATTTCTCTGCATGAAGAAGCGTTGAAATCATTCTAATTTCCACCTATTACAGTGTGACTGAATTGAGTGTTTGAGTCTTAACTCCCTTCAAGTGAATAAGATCATACGAGTGTGTGTGTGTGTATGTGTGTGTGTGTGTGTGTGTGTGTGTGTGTGTGTGTGTGTGTGTGTGTGAGAGAGACTGAGAGAGAGAGATAGAGAGAAAAAAAGAGAGAGAGAGAGAGAGAGAGAGAGAGAGAGACAGAGAGACAGAGACAGAAACAGTTAAAGAGAAACATACTGACAGACAGACAGACAGACAGTCAGACGGACAGACAGACAGACGGACGGACAGACAGACAGATAGACAAACAGATATATACACAGATATATACACAGACATATAGATAGAGAGAGGCAGAGAGAGAGACAGACGGACAGAAACAGAGGCAAAGACAGAGAAACAGACAGAGCGAAAGGCGGATAGACAGACAGGCAGACAGACAGACATAAACTAAACGCCAAACAAACACAACACGCAAATAAAGGACTGATTCGCGTCACACACACACACGCTGACATACACAAACACGCACACACGCACGCACGCACGCAAGCACACAAACACGCACGCCCGCACACACACACACACACACACACACACACACAAACGCACACACACACACACACACACACACACACACACACACACACACACACACACACGCGCGCGCGCGCGCACTCGAAAACACTGAAATTCAAAAGATCGAGATCTGCACACTTGTTCAAACAATTAATTAGAACTAATCAATCGGGATTTGCAGTTGCACCATGGAAGTTTCTACTTCACGGAAATGAGAGCACACCATGTTTTCTCTAATGAGTAAACACACATATTGTGAGTATAAGAACATAGTTTGCATCCGCAGTGATGGAGTACAAATAAAGGAACTAGTGTGTATACATCCTTGTTATTCAGGGATGATTATTTTATTTTTCTGAGATAGTTCCAAGCATGTTATTTGTGTTGATTTTAACGAGCAAGATTTTTTACTCGTAATTTAGGTTAAAGAGAATGCACGTTGAAGACCTCCTGGGCACATCTATCACAGTAAATAATCAGTAAATGATGTTGAGATAAGAGTGTTTCTTTCTTTATTTGGTGTTTAACGTCGTTTTCAACCACGAAGGGTTATATCGCGACGGAGATAAGAGTGTGTGCGTATAATACTCTTGAAGGCTAGATTAAATACATTGCACTTGTTGAACGCTCGTGCAGATCTGTAATAATTGCGCAGCGTTCAGATATTGGCGTTGAGAAGTTGTGTGCGAGCGTGTGTGAACTCGTGCGTAAGCATATGTGTGGATGAGTGTGTGTGTGTGTGTGTGTGTGTGTGTGTGTTTGTGTGTATGTGTGTGCGAGCGTGTGTGCGTGCGTTCGTGCGTGCGTGTGTCTGTGTGTGTGTGTGTGTGTGTGTGTGTGTGTGTGTGTGTGTGTGTTTAAACCAGGAAGCATAATTCAGGTAAACAATAATGAAGATGCTTAATTTGGGCATATGTGTTTCCAATCAACAGCAGAGCACTTGAAAACGCTCTTTTTAAGCATCCGTGGGACGGGGTAGTTATTCGGGGTGGGGGGAGGGGGGGGGATGAGGGGGCTGGGGGGGTCGTGGGGTTCAATTGCCTGGGGAAAATAGCCCAGGTAACAAAAACACACCACTAGCTAGCAGGCAACTGCTTGCACATTTAGTGAGCTTGGTAAAGATATATGTTACAGTAAATTCATCAAACCAGTAAATTTGTAAATTTACTGAAATTTTCAGTAAATTAGTAAAGTTACTATTTCACTCAGTAAATTTACAAATTTACTGAAAAATTCAGGAAATTTACAAATTTACTGAGTTTGACACCCAGGAAATTTACAAATTTACTGAAACATTGTTAGCCTTATGCCATACACACACACACACACACACAACACACACACACACACACACACACACACACACACATTTTTTGACGGGAGAGAAGACTTTATTCACAAAACATCATTGTATTGAATTAAAAGAACAGACCATTGGCACACTCATTCCATTAAAAAAATCATTTGTTGCGGCAAGTGAGGCTTCCATGGCATTTTGAATTGCATTTTAGTTTTGCTTTGTAGCAGGAACATTTGTTCGTTTGGCACTTTCTTGGCCCACCAGCACAATTGCATTTGGTAAAACCTTGGCCCCCTGATGCTGACTCTGCTATAATAGCAGAGCGAAAAGATACCGTGTTTGTCAAGATTCACATCTCTCATGGAGAGCAGTCTTTGAGGGCACAAATCAAATTGGTTTCGTGAATACCGCACTTTTAAAACCCCGGCCTTCACTGCTACAGTATAAATGTCAGTTGAAATGTCTCTGTTTAAAATGACACCTAAAATAGTTCTGGCATCACCTCTGCCACGATCGACTATTGGCACGGGCACTGCCACATTGTCTCCCACTTCACCGCATTTGAAGTCCACTCTACTTCTTTTTACCATTCTCTCTGCCTGAGATAACTGGCCGGAGAATGCTTCTTTTCGAGCCCTTGTAACCCTCTCAACATGCGCAGTCAACATTGATGCATCGGAGGTTTGAAGTGGATCAGCTGTTGTGGTGGTTGGGTCAGCTGAAATAAGGGTGGCGTCAGCAGAGGCAGACGGTTCAGCTGAAGTCAGGGTGGTGTCAATTGACAAGGCAGACGGTTCAGCTGAAGTCAGGGTGGCGTCAGCAGAGGCAGACGGTTCAGCTGAAGTCAAGTTTGCGTCAGCTGTAGAGTTGTCTGCAACAACTGATGATGCAGCTCTGGAAGCTGGCTGAGGCAAATCCAGTCTTGCCAAATCATCCTCTGACTCAAGATTGTCCAGGATTTCTCGTGGCAGGGTAGATGATGTCAGTCCGACGCGAGCTTCGTTTCCAAACAAGGCCTAGTATGGTGATCGCTTTATTCCTGAATGGTAGGCAGAATTATTGTGGAATTGAACGAATTTGATACCTGCGACCCAGTCTTGGCTATTGTTGTCTGCGAGCCAAGCAACAAGCATGTCTTTAATGTCACAATTTGCCTGCTCAACTGATCCTTGGCTTTGGGGGTAACGGGGCTTGCCATGGACCATCTTTAATGAAGAACAGAACTCCGTCAGTTCTGAAATAACATTTGCCGTGAACTCGGTTCCATTATCACTTTGCAGTATGACTGGAGCGCCAAGCAAAAGAAAAATGTCCAAAAGCTGGCTGGCAACTTCTGTTGGGCGTTTGCAAGACACAGAATTTTGTTAGATGATCTTGGTAGACCATAATCCATTTGTAGCCGTTGCAACTCATTGACTGCATGTCGACTAAATCCACCTGACCTCGACAAGAAAAGTCTTTGGTGAGCATTGGCCGAACGACTTCGCCTGTTGTTTTGGGTCTCGTTCTCTTCTTTTGGCATTCCAGGCACAGGGACTTGAATAGTTCAATGGCTTGCACGCTGATGTTGGCATATGTTTTCTTGATCTCCTTCATCATGCGGTCCCGACCTCCATGCCCAGTCGCGATGTGTGAAGCTCGGAGGACGTCAAATGTTTCTTCAATTGTTACGAAGTACATCGGGGTTTCCTCTGAATGCTCTCTTTTCTTGATAAGTTTTTCGACCGGTCCACACTGAAGAACTTCATACCTGTGACAACAGAAAACAAAAGTACACTCAAATGGAGAAAAAATTAAAATAACTGACACAAGCAGAGAAAGATGAACACACACACACACAGCTGCAGTTACACACACACACACACACACACACACACAGCTGCAGTTACACACACACACATACACACAGAGGGAGAGGGAGAGAGAGAGACAGACACAGACAGAGATAGACAGAATGGAGAGAGAATTAGAATAACTGACACAAACAGAGATAAAGAGAAGGTGGAGGGGTGTTAGAGAGCACACACACAAACATACGCACGCAAGAAAATAAAATGGTACTTACTTTCTCAGAATATGATAGTCATGTTGATTTTTTGACTCTTTGAACACAGCTGCAGTTTTCACATCTTGTAGCATCTTTGAGTATTCTGCCTTTCCAAACAAATTATAGCATTTGTCTGCATATTTAATTTTGAAAAGTTCCTCTGTGAATCGATTTTCCATGTTGCTTGGGCTAGCCATCCTTGTCTTCCTTGGCAGCTCAGTGTGGACTAAACTATTAAGTTGGTGAATTTACTTGTCACCGCATGTACTGAGCAGAACTCACACTGAACTCGCACAAGCTGTCAAATCTTCACAAGTCTTGTTCAGCTCACATTTACTGAAACTGTACTGAACAGAACTCACACTGAACTCGCACAAGCTGTCAAATCTTCACAAGTCTTGTTCAGCTCACATTTACTGAAATTGTCCTTCACCATCCAGTAGATTTGTCAAAAATGAATCCCCAAATTTCAGTAAATTTGTAAATTTCCTGAATTTTTCAGTAAATTTGTAAATTTACTGAGTGAAATAGTAACTTTACAAATTTACTGAAAATTTCAGTAAATTTACAAATTGACTGGTTTGATGAATTTACTGTAACATATATACGCTTACGTTTCTTTGCGGTTGGTATTGTCCAGGTATTCTTCATTAGACAACATAATAAAAGGAGAAGAAGAACAAGAACAAGAACAAGAACAAGCAGAAGAAGAAGGACAAGAACAAGAATCAGACTATAGTATTTGCTTTTGCACCATGCCTTTGTAATCTGCACGCTTCATGCTTTTGTTTTCACGAACATTCGTTCGCCAATCCCAGCATTTCAAACTTTAGAAAGATCTTGACGTCATACACTTTCGCTAAGGGAACGAAGAAGTCTTCGTCGATTTTCAAAACTGCTCTGAGTAATCACATGGGAAGACATGATTGTCACTGACTGCCTTCGGGCCCGAAAGACCGTCCCAGTTTTTGACGACAGTAATTGCACCACGAAGAAATAGAGAGCGTCACATGACCTTTCTGTCCCTGAAACGTGACAACCCAGGTTATCAAAAAACAAAAACAAAAATCCTTGAACCCAGTGCACTATGGAAGTGCAAGTGACTGACTTGCTCCCCAAAATGGTGGGTCTATTATTTAAAGGAGCAAGACCCATGGCACTAAAACATTCTAACATCACAAATATCTTCTTTCTCATGATAACTATTGTGTGAATAACCTCAGATCTTCCCAAGCTTTCTACGTAGGATACTATTATCTTTCCACTTGGATAGGGGAAGGGCTCCTAATATGGACCACTTTTTGTTTCATGCTAATAACTAGCTTGTTTTCTTGCGAAGAAGTTTCATTTTGTGTTTGGTAGTCCTTCTCTCTTAAGTGAACCGTTAGGCCTAATTAGAGTGAAATAGCTTTGATAGACATTCAGCAAAAATTAAATACAGAAAAAATCACAAAGGGTCCATATTAGGCGCCCAGGCTCCTAATATGGACCAGTGAAGCGGCCTTCACGAATCACTGTCAAAAGCCCCCTATATTTCAAAATAACATGATACAACTTATTGTGCATGTCAGACTAATTCAAATATGCTTTAGATTTATCTGTTTTGGGTTGATGAGAGCATTATTTAAAGCACACCAGGAAACTAAAGAAGCATATCAAAAACAGAGTGAAAATAAGTGAAATTATCAACTTACGCAAAAAGAAGACAATTTGATATATTTTTTTGAAAGCTCGAGGGCTAGTTATAGGTTATTTTCAGCAAGCTTCTTAATGAATTAATGAAAATAGCCTTTAGCTTTTATTTTCTTCGATTTGTTGAAGGTGGTCCATATTAGGGGACTCACACATACTTTGAGCTTTTGCTATTATTTTTTGTTTACAGTAGAAACTCGGGGTCAAAACTGCTAAAATGTAACAAATACGGTCTTAGCTGTCATATATAGCAATTTTTGTGTGATAAAAGCTTTGGCTGTGGACAGAAACGAGTCCGTTTTAGGCGTCAAAGTTAGAGTGAACGCTGCCAAAAGTGAAAAAAAGATAAAAAGCCTAACGGTTTTAAGGTTTGTGTTTCTGCAACTGTTTTGACATGCGCAAGTTATCCAGATAGGGTGAATACAGCGAATGAAATTGATTTTAGCGCTCTAGCGCCGTTAGTTTGTCAGATCAAGAGGTGGTCCATATTAGGAGCCGGTCGGGTCCATATTAGGAGCCCTTCCCTTACATACCGAAATCAGCAGCGTGGACGCGTTCCGTGCAGACTGTCGGAGATGTAGAGCGAATTAATTGCATACCTAACACAACTGTCAGCCTGCTAAATAAATCCGATCAATAACAAAAAATCCCCATTATGTACATGAACTAGCCAAGCTGTTGTTGTTGTTGTTGTTGTTATGGTTTGTGAGTGTGTGTGTGTGTGTGTGTGTGTGTGTGTGTGTGTGTGTGTGTGTGTGTGTGTGTATGTTTGTTTTTGTTGAGAAGTGTTTGTACGTTTCAGAGAAGAGCAGACATGTATAAGTATGTTACCTGCTGTCGTTATTACAATATCACGTTGTGACACGCGTTGTCGTCAGACTTTCAGTGATTGCATTGTGGTTAAAAAAACAAAAACCAGCCCGTTTACTCGGGAAGTAATAATTATATACCTTTAAACATCACTGCATTTTGTCTTCCTTTTTCAGTGACGTCCGTTATCAGTTCTGGTTCTTATTTTAAAGGTCACATCTTTGTTATGGTAAACGGGTGGCAGATCTACAGTCAGGGATGTTTTTATTCTTCCATCTAAAGCAATTTAAAACTTTGAAATTGACGTGTGTATACCTAAGTTTGAATGCGCATGTCACTAACTTTTTCATGAAAGTTTTGAAAGAATAAACAAGAACTAAAAAAAAAAAAAAGAATGGATACAAAAATGGATTCTGCCTGCCCCTCCAAAATGTGCGCCAACAGTTTTCGCGTAAATCGTAAGTTTAAATACATTTGATAGTAACCTTTTTGTTCAATTGTTAAAAAAAACAACACTAATGATTTCTACACATAACACTAATTGTTACAGAATGCCCTCACTTTTCTGAGCAGATCTTGTGAGCTTGAGATAACCTACATCAAGCAAACTTGAGTGGATTACATTTCAATAAATTAGTCATTATATACCTTATCTTTTCGTGACTCACATATCGATGTTTCACTTTCTGGACAAATTAATAATGTAAGGTTAGTAGTGTATGTACTGAGCATACATATTTCGTCAGTGGTTGTTCGATATTGTCAGCAGTTTGTTCCACAATGTCAGTGGTAGAGAGAGAGAGAGAGAGAGAGAGAGAGAGAGAGAGAGAGAGAGAGAGAGAGAGAGAGAGAGAGAGAGAGAGAGAGAGAGTTGCGCATTCCTCATAACATGACGAGTGAATACGTGCGCGAGTGAATGAGTGCGTACGCGCATGAGGATGTTTGTGTCCAAGTCTGCCCAGGAAGATTTGGTAAATTCGCCTTCTAAGGTGGACATTCTATCGTGTCTTTAAAAATGCAGACCGGTACACGAAAACTATCAATCAAGGTCTCTCTCTCCCTCTCTCTCTCTCTCCCTCTCTAGTCTCTCTTTCTGATTCTAGCACCTTACCAGACACTCAAACAACAGAGACTGTCCTTGGAACGAACCGCACTAAACGACCTCTGTCTGTGTCACTCTATTCAAACGGAGAGTGGAATCAGGGGAGGGAACTCAATAACGCGATCGAAAGCCGGCCCGACAGCCTACGTAAACAGTTTACCTACGGCGAGTCAATCGACTTGATTCGCATTGACGTAGGCCGGAGGGTGGGAGGGGAGGGACAGGGCAGGGCATCTTGACCCTGAAGCGAATGATAACGGCCTTTGAAGGACAGGTCACTCTTTAGGACGGACTCGCTATGAGGAAGCGCAGACTACGTCAGAACTCGGATCGAATTGTCTTTCCCTCTTCCGCACATTCTCATTCTTGGCTGTTACTCGGAATTTTCTCTTCAACCGGACTGTTTTTAAACGACAACAAGCACTGAATTTTAAAGTGTGACTACATCGTTTGTCAGAACGTCATGTCAGAACGACAGAAGGTAACCTATAACCGTACTATGGAATCACAGTTTCACATCATCATGATCTTCACCATATTGTTGACTTCTTTTGTTGTTGATTTGTGAGATCATTTGTTGTTGGCTCACGTAAGTGTAGCCTATGCGATGTTACTTTTGTCTGTCTGTGCGTGCGTGTGTGCGTGTGTGTGTGATAGAAACTTTAACATTTCCGAGTCTATGGATAAAGCTGGCATAAGAAGATTACGTCTCGGTCAAAAGTGTTTGACGTGTGTGATAGAAACTTTAACATTTGAAGACGTCACATTATGACGTAAGAGGGTTAGACGTCACGCGAAGGAATTACTGAAAGTCTCGGTCATTGCTATTGTGAGCGGGCCGAGACTAGTTGGCAGATCCAGTGTCTCGCTTTCTTGCACAGTTTCACCTATGCTTACTCTGTGTGTGTGTGTGTGTGTGTGTGTGTGTGTGTGTGTGTGTGTGTGTGTGTGTGTGTGTGTATGTGTGACGGAGTGATTGAGTTTGTGTTACTGTTTGTCGATTTCTTACGTGAGCCTTGAAGGCTTCGCCTCTTGTTTCTTACTTTAGGATTCGTGTCTTTTATTTGTACGGTTTCCCGTGCATATTTTGAACATTATTATTTATAGTGAAGTTATCCTGTTCCAATCAGTGTTTGCGCAGGCTTTGGTCACTGAGCCGGAGGTTTATTTAGGTCTGCCACCACATCAACCCTTATAAATAATCAAAAGTTACGATACGTTTGCACAAGTCCAGGCAGTTTATATTTTTTTTTATTCATTTCTTTCTTTCTATCTTTTTTGAATTTGAATGAAGTGAACATTTGACTCTTTAGGATAGCCTTGTGCTCTGCAAGGATTCATTTTTTACAGGCATAACGGTCGTGACTCAAGGGAAACAACTCGCTTCAAATGCTTCAGAGAATCAGGATGTTCAGCCTTTGTTATGTCCCATGCATCGTTGGCTCTCTTCGTCGTTTTCATTGCACTTTCCAATTTCTATGTGTTTCGTTTCTTTTATTTTGTTTCTAAATCAACATTTGTTCATTACTCGTTCAGTTGAACAGAACATTTCATTCTTGCCCCGGTCCTGTTTCAAATTATAAAAAAGAATAATCATATATCTCTACAATGTATTAGTTAACTTCGACAGACAGACAGATAGAAAGACAGACAGGTACAGACGCACACACACACCCACACACCCACACGCCCACACATCGGCACACACGCACATATACACACGCATACACATATATGACACAACACACACACACACAACACACACACACACACACACACACACACACACACACACACACACACACACACACACACACACACACACACATACGCGCAAGCACACTGGCTAGTACCATGCTTACAGAATAAACACGGGAGGTAATAACGGGCTCGACTGTGTACATTCATGGTGTGGAGACAGACGTAATAGCTCCCCTTCCGTGATGTCATAGCACGGTACCGATTTTGCTTGTCCATGCACACACGATTCTTGGATGTATTCAACATACACTTTACCTTTTAGACAGACGGACAGATAGACATACCGACAGACTGATACTGAGACAGGCCGGCAGACAGATAGACAAACAGACAGATAGACCAGCAGGGGATAAGCAGACCGCCGGACAGGCAGGCAGGCAGACCGACTGACAAGCAGAAACTGTCTTGCTCTGACACGTTCGCTCAACGACTTACATACTGACAAAAACAGACACAAGAACACGTCGAGAACAACAGACACACAGACATAGAAAACGGACAGGTAGACCAACACACACACACACACACACACACACACACACACACACACACACACACACACACACACACACACACACACACACACACACACACACACACAGTGTGTTAGCATATGATCACCATTCAGGACTTGCAACTGTTGCACACCTTCAAATTGAGGACCTAAACCCAATTGGGGACCCAAAACTGAGTCCTCATTTGTTTTATTGATCTAACGTCTTCAGAAGCTCCAAAACAAGTTTTTAGCGCCAAAAGATTTGATGGCTCATTTTGCCGCAAACCTTTGATAAAAAAAAAGTGTGTGTGGTTGTTTTTTTCAAAGGTTTGATGCAAAATGAGCCATCAAATCTGTTGGCGCCAAAAACTTGTTTTGGAGCTTCTGAAGACGTTAAACTCTGTTTCTTCTTTGGTCCCCGATTGGTATGTGCCTTCTCAAAGTACTCGTTTGTGACCATATGCACGTATGTGTGTAAGTCCTCGTTTGTGACTATTAAAAAAAAGGGAGGCAAGTGTGCACGATTAAAACATTCATTGCTAACTGTTTGGAAGAAATTACCTCCCTTCACAGTACATCCCGTCTCAGTTGTGGTGTCTGCGTCTGTAATTATATAAATGTTTGTTGCACAGCGTTGTTCAGCATGGTATTTGATGATGAAATAAAGAATAACGCTCGGCCTAGCCGTTTTTCAACCAAACAACAAAATGTGTACACTAGCGAGCACGCTCACACACGCACGCACACTGACGCGCACACACATTATACGCACACGCGCGCGCACACACACAGCCACACACACACACACACACACACACACACACACACACACACACACACACTTTTACACACACACACACACACACATACACACACACACACACACACACACACACACACACAACTTTATTTTGGTTCTTTTTGTTCATCTTTCAAGCAAATGGAAGACAACAACCAGAAGAATCGACCAATGCCAGTGCATTAAACTCGTATATCACCCAGCAGGAAATCGTCAGCACGGTATGTCTCACAGGCAAATACATATAGTGCGCTTCTGACGCTGTGTACAGGGAACGTTTGGATTTACCGGACAAACATTATCTTAGAAACATATGAAAGCGATTGACCTCCAAAATCGTCTTCGGTCATTTTTGTTAATGTTTTGTCTGTGATGATCACTAATGTGTTGAAACAAATTTCACCTCTTTTTTTTTTAGATAAATCTACTGGACTGATTTTATGACACAGACGTTTGAATATGATGACATGCCAAGAATCATATGAAAATTCAATGGGGTATCTGACCGATAAATTACAATCACAAGACCTTTTTTTGTAAGTAATATGAATATTCCCTGGTTTACGTTTATTGTAACAATGTGATTCTATTTGACTTATTGTAATATATGCCTTTCCGATATGGCTGGGAATACCATAATTACACTTGTTTCAACATTTCACAGGCAAACTTTTAGCAAAATCTATTTGTTGCGTCAATCGGTGTCCGAAGACTTTAAATACCACTGCGATCGAAGACAAAAAACAAAATATTCGCAGACTTCGTCATGAAGTAGGAAATCTATAGCACGATATTTGTAACATGCACACAATGAGTTTCTATGATGTTGTACGTGTATGTTGAATTGTTGGTATACAGAAAAACGCACGATATTTTAATACTGCTGCCAAACATCAACCACAAGACTGTTCGAAACTCACACACCCACACCAGAAACTGAATTGCCAGCACGATATGTCACAGAAGAAGATATGTATAGTGTAGTGCGCTTCTCAGGTTGTTGATATTGAAGTTGTGGATTGATAACAACAGCAAAAACAGAAAAAGGAATGCCATTACAACTGAAAACTACAGCGACAAGATTCGCCTCCAAAGTCGTTGCATTAAACGGGTGTATCGCACAACAGGAAGCAATCAGCATGTATGTCACACATGCAGTGATACGCCTTTGAGACTTATGACCATAGCTTAATTCATAGACCTATATTAGAAATATAGGTCCCTGCTTTATTAAAACAAAAACCACCATAATAAATGATATAGGGCTTAGTGCGTTTCTTTAGCTATGGACACAGAAACGCCACAGCAAGAGAACTACAACACACGACAACTGTTGTTTGTCATTCAGTGCCGAAGATATCCAAGACTCAGGATGTGCATGCTTGAATGTCTTGTCTGACGGGGCCGGAGGTGGCGGGTGAGGCTTACCCGGACAAGGAGCCCACCCCCCCCCCCCCCACATGTAGGTCACACATGGGCAGGCATGGTTTGGAACTTGAGGCACTGACAGCTTTAGCAGAGCGAAGAGAGCTTTGTCTTTCTACAGCATTATTTTTCGGTCTGGGCACCATCATGTGTGAGACTGCGCCAGTTGGATCTGTTTTGGGCAAGCAGATCCATGGGCGGAGGGGCATGAAGCGAAAGTGGATGCCAGCCAATCGGATGAGAACAAACCGCGGGGCCTGATTCGTTAAAATCCCAATAAATCTCAATGTGAAGCAATTCATCACTTCGGCTGGCCCCCATCGGGTTGGTCCCTTTCTCGTGCACCTCACGCCAAGAGTTTTGAAGTTTGTTAGAGTAGTCTGTCAACCTCTTCTTTTGCTCTCCAAACGAACTACACTACAGCAAAACAACGGCAGAGACAATAGTGGCTGACTCCCACCCAGTCTCCGCCCCCCCCTCCCCCCTCCCTCCCCCCACTGCTCCGGATGTTCCAAGACTGGTCTTGCACAGCCACCTGAGTAAGTCGATCTTCCGAGTGAGTCCTCGCAAAGTGAAACCGAATGTCAGCAGCTTAAGCGCACATGTATTAACTTGACTTGATTCAATGCCCGATGCTTACACTGAAAACGCACCATGGCACCTCTAGCCAGATCATAAGTTGAGAAGATATTTGATCACATCATGAAGCAATAGAACCTGACCAAACAAATTGCCATAACCACTCGTACATCATACGATGCGGTGGCAGACGCAATCGTGATTCTGACATTCGTCATCAATCTTTTGGGCTTGGGAAACTGCATTAGTTATGAAACAGATATAAACAAACACAAATACAGACAGCTGGTAACGGATTTTGCCGCGAAAAGCGATTAAGTTTCCAGCGCCTTCAGATTCCCTGCCCCTCCCACACCACCCAAAACCATTCTCTCCTACCCAGCTATCGCTCACCCACTTCAATCAAACGAAATCGGAAACCTGCATTTTTTCATCTGGCCTTTCTTTCAGATCAATTGAGATAAAGTGCATGCTAGAATCCCATAAGGTTGCTCTGGTTTTTTTTAAACAAATCCAGTTTTGTTCTCCCGCTGTAAGCAAAGTTGATATACCTGCTTTGTTCAACTGCCCACACACTTTTTGAAGCTACACCTTTTAAAGAAGCAACGATTTGTCTTTTTGTTGCAGATTAGGATATATACAGTCAAATTATTTAAACAAACAGCCCATAGATGACTACATAAATTATATATTTAGTATTACCAGCAAAACGCAACTTTACGCAGTTTGTCAGTGCGCATCTTCTGCCAAAATGTAATTAACATTTCCCGTGATCACGTTCATTGTTCAAAAGGCTGTGTGCGGTATTCCAAAATGGAACCAAATACCCCATTTTACAATGTTCTCACGTAATCAAACACAATGGCTTGACGTAAACCACCCAAGATAGAAATAATTCTCCCTCTCGGCGAGACTAATAGACTTCCGTGTAGGTTTTCGAGTGTTACGCTGTCTGGATAATGATAACAATTACTTATCTCTCTCTCTCTCTCTCTCTCTCTCTCTCTCTCTCTCTCTCTCTCTCTCTCTCTCTCTCTCTCTCTCTCTCTCTCTCTCTCTCTCTCTCTCTGTGCCTGTCGGTCTGTCTGTCTGTCTGTCTGTTTCTCTCTCTCTCTCTCTCTCTCTCTCACTCACACACACACACACACACACACGCACATACACACACACACACACGTACGCACGCACGCACGCACACACACACACGCACGCACACACACACAGACACACTCACACACACACACACACACACACACACACACACACACACACACACACACACACACACACACACACACTTACGCGGGAAAGAAACGTCCAGTTGAAATTCTTTAACATCTTTTTTTGTTTTGTTTTTTGTTTTGTTTGAGAAAAAACCCACCCGTGAATTATCATTACCACATTTGTTATGCAAACTCTTGTGCAATTTTGGAAATCTCTGTTAATGTACAAGGTATATATTATATCCCATGTTGAAATCTCTTAACGAAAACACGTATCCCCCGTTGAAATCAAATCAGAAAAGCAATAGCAAAACAACAGCCCTCGGCCTGACCTCACAATATTTTTCCTTGGGTACTGTTTTCAATCGAAGACAAGGTCAGACTTATATCTGGTGTTCAAGGCTAGAGTCTACCCTGAAGAAAGGACGTATACATTATGTCTGAAACCAATTTGTTATTGTCTGAGTTCAATGTCCAATGGTTCGTTACAACAGCGATTGTGAAGAAAAAAACCCACAGCACACCAACCAAACAAAAATCACAACTTGTTTATCAAGGAAGGAAAATTGAATTGACTCGCGTAAACCAAATAGATTATGCCTGACACAAAGTGGTACTTCTTCTGTTTCAGGCTTTAATTGGTTTGGGTATTTCCGTGTGTGATGCTTAAAACATTGCTTGCAAACGTGTGCTTTTCATTGAACAGGCGGTCAGCTTTCTTGAACTACATCTCAGATTGAAAGGGCCGTAAAAGAACAGACACACAGACAAACAGACACAACGGCTGATAAACAGAGAAAAAGAGGGTACAGACGGACAGACAGACAGACCCGCAGACACTCTCTCTCTCTCTCTCTCTCTCTCTCTCTCTCTCTCTCTCTCTCTCTCTCTCTCTCTCTCTCTCTCTCTCTCTCTTTTAGCAACGTATATTTATAAAGCTCTACGATTTCGCACTGATTCTCTGGAAACTGCACAGTTGCAAGATGTAGGAACATAATGTTGCTTCGTCTGCTTCTTTTAAACAATTTTCGCTTGTATTATGTGTCACCAGTCTTGTTATGGGCCGGAGGCCTAACAAATAAAATGTCCGACTTTTCTCTCTCTCTTACACTCACACACACACATACACAAACATAATATATACACAAACATTTACACACACACACACACACACACACACACGCGCGCGCGCGCGCGCGCTCGCGCACACACACACACACACACACACGCACACACACACAAACGCATAAATAGAGAGAGGGAGGGAGACACAGAGACACAGAGAGAAAGACAGACAGAAAGACAGACAGAGAGACAGACAGAGCCATGAACAGACAGACATACAGAAACAGAGACAGACAGAGACACAGAACAAAGAGAGAAACAGACAGATTCATAAAACGAATTTAGGCAATCATACAACTTGTTGACACTACATCAACCCATACCATGCATGAATCATTCATTGTTTTTACCCATCATTCTGGTCCAAGGTTGAGGAACACTTTTTTCCCCCATTAAACCTCGTTTTGCCGACATACCATAAAACCCGCCTGTCTGACATCTCTTTTTTGTCAGTCTACAGAACACATCCGGAAAACCGTATTCAATCAAGGGAGAGAATTGCTGATTATCTCCCATGATTTCGCAGGACAACCGTCTTTGAAGAGGAGAGCGCAGAGTACCCACGATTTGTCTCTCTGTGTGGACGTCAGACGCTTATAAAGATTGGTTGGACGGATTTTATCCAGACTTTCTATAACTGTATCCGGAAATTAGCCCTGCAATCTTTCCGCGATATTTCTGTTTCTGTTTTGACGTTCGTTTCTGCAAAGGAAGGACATGTCTGTGTCTAAAAAGACTGCGTGTGTATACAAGCTTTGTTAAAATATTGTGTGCATGTACTGCTGCTGTTATACATTAGAAAGCTATAGTTTGATTTCCTTCTATGATGTGTGAAGGTTGTTTTGAGTCACGATATTACAAATGCTGACACACAATTAAAGGCAGAACTTTGTTAGCACATTATTCACTCAATAATACGGTGGAAAAACGCACGTTTCGGATCACCATAGAAGACTTCCAAGGCTAGTTGCTGGTTGCATGGTTTGAACTGCCGCTGTTGTACATTAGACAACTGTTTGATTTCCTTCCACGATATGTGAGGGTTGTTTTGAGTCAAACGAACCACTAGTCAAGATATTAGAGATGCTGACGGAGAATTAAAGGCACAGTAAGCCTCCCGTAAACCATCACAGAGCTCCCCGAGCGTCTAAATACAGTACAAGCATACTTCCATTTGAACGCTCACCGAACGGGAACATCCTGGCTGCTTTCTGTCGAGCGTGAGACATTTTCCAAGATTTATTTTCGTAGACTTGTTCCGTTAACAACAACGGCGCCTCGTTTTTGCGCTAGACCTAACTTTTAAAATCTAAATAATAAATTGACAGCTTGTTACACAAACATTCTTTAATCATAAAAGAATTCGTTTTTCATCAAGACAAGATCAGAACAATTCGAAGTTGTGAAAGTTTAAAAAAAGAAAAGCCCGGAAGCAGGGTCACGCAAGTGTCGTAGCAGACGACGGCCGGTTTATCAGTGCAAATCGCCGTTCCTCTCAACAGTCACAAGCCATCGCTAGAGTTCTTGTGAACCACAGCCGTTGTTTCGTGCATAAAAAAACGTGCTATTGTAGATAAGCTCACGTCGAGTCGCATTCAAATGACTAACTATGACGACTGCATTGTGAAAAGGGAAAACTGGATCACACGGGTTCACGATGGCTCAGGGGTAAGATAAACCACGCAAAAATAAATTCTTTGAAAATTGTTCGCTCTTTACGGAGGGCACCTAGGATGTTCTCAATTGGTGAGTGTTTAAATGAAAGGGTGTTTGTACTGAGTGTAAAAGCCTGACCGTATCTGTGATGGTTTACGGGAGGCTTACTCTGCCTTTAAGGTAAGTTTGATACTTGATTTT
>NC_090245.1:31136228-31138728 GCF_037325665.1 Littorina saxatilis | reverse complement strand
TGATTTTGAACGAAATATGATTAGACACCCGTGTTGGTTTAAACATGATTTTATTCAGATCATTTATGGTGGCATGTAATACAAAGAAAATATTGGGACCACACAACCAGCTATGCTTATATTAGGTGCATGCGATTATGTATTTTCATCTACAAACAATGCTTATACCCTAAAATGAAATTCAGATTAAAATAAAAATAAATAGTCTAAAGCAAAGATGAGAAGGAATGTAAGATACTCCGTCACGGCGGAGGGCTGACCGTGCACCCAAAAGCGGACTCAACCAAATGGGTATTTTTTGAAAGCTTGGGGCCTGCCGAACATAAAAATCGATGTTAACAAGAAATATTCAAGGGCGCACTTTCTCTTTTCAGTCAAAATTCAACTATACCCTGAAGAGTGATGCACGAGCATTTCAGACGCTTGCCTCTGAAAAAAGAAGTTCTCAGCCAAATTACGAACTCAAACTGGTACGTTTTACATATAAATGTGTTAGTTGGTATCTTTTGATTATCACAAAACAATTTGCGACTGCTTTGGCCGAGGATGCTGGTGACAGTATCATTATTATGAACCCTACCCTAAATCCAGGAAAGACGTCGTCCAAAATGTAGGTAAGTTTTGATTAAAAATAAATTCACACAAGACTAGTATTGTTGTTTGGCTTCAATGGATATATTTTCGTCAAGGATGATGTCTTTACATTATATCTGTAAAATATGAATGGATTTGAACCATACACTATGTCACTATGGCCTTCCAATCTTCCTAACCCCCAGCCCGGTAAAGCGTGCGAGACGTTTCCTGAAAAAATGTCGCTTTGTGGTGCGAGTTCAGTGTGACATGATTAGTTTCCAGAACCCCATTTCTGACTTTCAAAGTTTATCTACATACATTTAGCAATGCACGAGCAAAATATGACAACTTAATGGTGCCTTTTGGTTTAATGCTATGGTAAAATTGCTAGTGATAGTGTTTACAGCTTGAAACAAAACATAACAGATGGGAATAGTCTTCCTCAATCTGGTTCAGAGCATAATGTATTTCTATTTTCAGAGGTAGCATTATTTCTGATAAGAGCTAGAGCCAATATGAATGATGCTGAATATTTGAAAAATGAACTTTGTGACTCATCTGAGTAGCAGAAGAGAATTCGTGATCGTCAGCGTAAGGCTGGCTGTCTTCAATGAAATTCCTAGATGAACAACTTAACACTGCGTTCGATTAGTCGCCCGTTTCTTAAGCTAGAGCTTTGAAACTTTACACGCGTCTAGAGCTACATGAACGCTTTACAATACATACAATATAGTTGACTCTCGCGTTATTTAAAGGTCACAACAAGGTCATTACCAGGCAAAAACGAGGGAAAACCGACGGAAAGTACCATTTTCTGCAACTGTTTGTTAGAAAAAGCTTTCAAATTCAATTATTTTTGGGGGATTAACGCATCTCTAGACATGACAATCATCCGATTATCAGACATCAATTGTGGAGGTCACGACAAGGTCATTACCAGGCAAAAACGAGGGAAAACCGAGGGAAAATACCATTTTCTGCAACTTGTGTGAAAGTAAAAGCTTTCAAACTCCATCTTCTTCTGGTATTGGCGCATCTCTAGGCATGACAATCATCTGTTTAACAGTCCTCAATTTTCAAGGTCACAACCAGGTCATTACCAGATAGAACCGAGCTTTTTTGTAAGTAAGAGCTTATAAACTCCATCTTCTTCTGGGATTAGTGCTGATTTCAATGACCCTGAAGTCCGAGGAAAGTTTTCTTGGCCCATGCCTAGTTTGAAGGTCATGACAAGGTCAAGTTTACACGTTTTCTATTTGTGTTCGGCTATTTTCTAAGCTAATGCTGTTGAGGCAGATTCATGACATCTTCCTTCGCCCACAGGGGCTCTAGGGGGGTGGGCGGGGCTGGATGTAATAGGGGTAGAAGAGAAGGGGAGAGAGAAGAAAAAGTCAATGTTAAGGTGTTCATCTACCGATAGGCTTGCGGTTGCAAGCCTGACTCTGAGGATCACACCGGCTGTCCTGGCACTCAGACGAGTCATAAAGTTGATATATTTTCCGTCGTTTTACCCAGTAATGACCTTGTTGTGTGACCTTTAAATATTACGAGAGTCAACAATATTTGTTTCATGTCTTATAATGCCCTAGACGTGTGTAAAATCCCATCCTTGTCATGACCTTCAAACATTGCATGGGTCAAGAAAACTTTCCAAAGACTTCAGGGTCATTGAAATCAGCGCTAATCCTAGAAGAAGATGGAGTTTATAAGCTCTTACTTACAAAAAAGTTGCAGAAAGTGGTATTTTCTCTCGGTTTTTCCATCGGTTTTATCTGGTAATGACCTTGTTGTGACCTTGAAAATTGAGGACTGTTAATCAGATGATTGTCATGTCTAGAGATGCGCCAATACCAGAAGAAGATGGAGTTTGAAAGCATTTACTTACACACAAGTTGCAGAAAATGGTATTTTCCCTCGGTTTTCC
>NC_090245.1:31056228-31131228 GCF_037325665.1 Littorina saxatilis | reverse complement strand
CTACACGACATTCGCGCCATGCAAATAGCTGCGATATCTCTATTTAAAACATGCAAGAAAAACGACAAGAACAGTAATTGAATCTCTCCAAAGCTCTGTGCAGTTGAAAACAGACATCAAAGAAATAGTTATACATGTATTCACTTCTGAACAATGGGCGGATAGAGGTATAAATCATGCTGCTTCAAGAATAGCATAACATGAATTTATATCAATGTTTTTCCTTCCTTTTCTCAATTGTCGCAGTAGCCTAGTGGTTAGGTCATGAGACACAAAGTCTCGAGGTCGAGAGTTCGAATCTGCGCCGGGGCGTTTATTATTTCCCCTTGATCTCTCTTGAAGATAAAATATGATCAGTTTTGAGAGAGCAAACCGGATGTTATCCCTGCAAAATTCAAGCGTTGACTGAAGCTCTCAAGGTCATACACGCCGTATAGGTGGGGTTTCGGGTAGCGTTTGCTGTACAGAATTCTGTACATGATTGTATCCCTATTTTTATTTTTTTATTTTTATTTTTTATTTATTTTTTTTTATTTATTTTTTTTTCATTCGTTGCCAACGAGCTACTTTTTGAGTCACTTGAGAAAAAGTGACTCTATGTAATCGGTCAGTGTTAGTCTGTCCGGCCGGCCGTCCGGCCGGCCGTCCGGCCGGCCGGCCGTCCGTAGACACCACCTTAACGTTGGACTTTTCTCGGAAACTATCAAAGCGATCGGGCTCATATTTTGTTTAGTCGTGACCTCCAATGACCTCTACACTTTAACGATGGTTTCGTTGACCTTTGACCTTTTTCAAGGTCACAGGTCAGCGTCAAAGGAAAAATTAGACATTTTATATCTTTGACAAAGTTCATCGGATGTGATTGAAACTTTGTAGGATTATTCTTTACATCAAAGTATTTACATCTGTAGCCTTTTACGAACGTTATCAGAAAAACAAGGGAGATAACTAGCCTTTTCTGTTCGGCAACACACAACTTAACGTTGGGCTTTTCTCGGAAACTATAAAAGTGACCGGGCTCAAATTTTATGTGAACGTGACTCATTGTGTTGTGAATAGCAATTTCTTCCTGTCCATCTGATGCCTCATATAATATTCAGAACTGCGAAAGTGACTCGATCGAGCGTTTGCTCTTCTTGTTTTTGTTTTATTTTGTTTTGTTTTTGTATCCCTATTTTTCAACCTCGTAGCCCCGGAAAGTCATAAATAGACCACAGCTTTAAGGTGATGCTGGCTGTCCAGACACATCCCTATTTCGGCGTAGACACCTCTGAGTTACAGTTTGTTTTGAAGAAGCAACAACATGTGTCTGTTTAAAACCGCCGGTGACCTTGACCTTGAGAGAGAGAGAGAGAGAGAGAGAGAGAGAGAGAGAGAGAGAGAGAGAGAGAGAGAGAGAGAGAGAGAGAGAGAGAGAGAGAGAGAGAGAGATGATGATGATGATGATGATGATGGAACTTTATTTTTCAAGGATAGAGGTTTAAGGCGACGCCTTTTCTTACAACCGGTCCTTACTTCTAATACAAATGTCTAATAAATGATAAACAAGTAAAGCAACATGACAAATAAACAAATTAAACGAACGACCCAGCAAACAATCGACAAGTAAGCAAACAAGCAAATAAACACAAACAACAAAATGACAAAGTAAGCAACATACAAATCAAAAGCGAAACATGCAACATGTTAATTGAGGTTACACATGTAAAATGATCGACGGTAAAATTCACACAATACCAACGTTTACACTAATGAGAGTGTCACGTTTCACTATATCACAAAAGGTGATTATGAAACGGTTAGTTACTTCTAACTAACTAACCACACCACGATCCGCTCTCGCAGTCATACAATTAAATAGAATCAACAAAAGTATAAGTTTCAGACGCCTGTTTATGTAATAACTCGCCACCTCCCTCGAGACTTCACTCCAAAATGTTCTTTTACGTCCAAAACGTAAAATACCAAGAGGTCACTGACAAAATGCCAGTTAGAATATAGAAAATTATAGTAACACGCTGATCCCGTGTATAGCTAGGAAATATGACTGATCTGCCTAAAGTGCTGGTTAATGCAGGTGTCACACACCCCACGTTGTCACCACTCGAATATAATCACAAATATAAAAGATGACAACGGTGGTAAACAGGGTGCAAAGACATGGTGCACTTAGCTTTGTTTTGCCACTGAGTGG
This sequence comes from Littorina saxatilis, assembly GCF_037325665.1. NCBI lineage: Eukaryota > Metazoa > Mollusca > Gastropoda > Littorinimorpha > Littorinidae > Littorina > Littorina saxatilis. The sequence goes on along the minus strand of NC_090245.1, from coordinate 31,129,034 downwards.
ACGGCCTGTAATTAGTTCATAGTCTCCACAACTGCTCCGTCGAATGAAGTGCTGGTTAGCGTGCATCTTGAACACACGGCCAGTCTGTAACTGGCCTTGACACGGAACGATCCAAGGGGGGAAATCTCAGTCATCTCAAAGAGGGCAATCCAAACGCAATCCGCTTTGTTCGATTTTATGGGCTTGGACGATAGAGAAAAATAAGAAAAGCAAAAGCTGGAGTCCAGTCTGGACGAAACTGCTATCAAGAACGCAGAATTGATTTTTTCTGAGTTTTTTTTTAGCCGTAAGCGCCATGTTTATCGGAGCAGGAAACTCTTCCAGAGTGAGGCCCCTTTGTTGGTTTCACTGCGGCCGCATTGTGAACAGCAGTTATGAGAAATTCGAAATGAGAAATGGCGCTTACGGCTAAAAAAAAAACTCAGAAAAAATCAATTCTGCGTTCTTGATAGCAGTTTCGTCCAGACTGGACTCCAGCTTTTGCTTTTCTTATTTTTCTCTATCGTCCAAGCCCATAAAATCGAACAAAGCGGATTGCGTTTGGATTTCCCTCTTTGAGATGACTGAGATTGCCCCCCTTGGATCGTTCCGTGTCAAGGCCAGTTACAGACTGGCCGTGTGTTCAAGATGGTTAGCGTGGTGACGAAGCATGGAACAGTGGAGACATCAGGCGCCACACCCAGTCGCTGGTTAGCTGGTTAGCCGGTTAGCTGGTTAAATCACTCCACGGACGATCTTGTTGTAACAGTGTCCCGCAGATAACAGCGTCCCGCAGACAACAGCGTCCCGCAGACAACAGCGTCCCGCAGACAGGCAGCAACGGAAGATAGAAAGGCTGCAACAAAAAGCCTCGGTGCACTAAACATGTCAAGCTACCCAACAACCTCCACCTCTAAACATGTCATCTTTACATATCTCATCGAGCACGTGGGCCTGCACAAACGAACTTTTACAACAACAAATCAGCCATTTCCTTCCCTCTCTCCATATCTGCAAAAACCATATACAGATTAATATTTTAGCGTCACAAAGAGCAAAGTATGCGCTAACCTGGAAAGAACAACAGAGAGTATTTCACTCCACAAACACAGACTCGTCAACAGCGTTAAATAATGATTTATTACCTCAAAAAGCCTATGAATGTAGCACTCTCATAGAAGCAAAAACCGCTTCCTCCTTTGAATGGCCTCTGTTCGTCAACAGCGACACACCATTCACCCTCTTGCCGAATACTTTATGCGGTGAAGAACCATCCCCGCACCGCGAAGAGAAATTGACGACCCGTCCGTCAGACCGCATGTAAAAAGAGAGAAGGTGGTCTCAACTGAAGTTTCCTGGAGCCCCTCCTGTACATGCAGAGCGGCGCGTTGAAATCAAAGCAGAAATCAAAGCGATGAAATCCATCAAAGCTCGCATGAAATATAAGACACGACCGTCCTCCCCAGCGCTGAGTGTTCGAGTGTCTGGCATGGATACTTGTCCTCACACAGACAACCTTGACGAAAACACGTGACTAACCTTGTCACATATCAAGTTCAGCTATAGCTGAGTTCTGCTTCGACAGCAGAAATCATCCCCGTGAAATCCGTGCTCGGCTATGCATGGTTAGCAAAAATCTGCCGAAGCCCAGACTCACGCACATGCGCTTTCTGTCGCAATTGACCAAGAGAAGGCACCCCACCGAGTGACACTTTCTTGATCCATGTCACTAGATCGTGACAGAGAGAGAGAGAGAGACAGTGAGAGAAAGAGACAGTGTGAGAGAGAGAGAGAGAGCGAGAGAGAGAGAGACAGTGAGCGAGAGAGAGAGAGAAGAGAGAGAGAGAGGGAAAGAGAGAGAAGGAACAAGAGAGAGAGACAGTGAGAGAGAGAGAGAGAAAGAGATAGAGAGAATGAGAGAGAGACAGTGAGAGAGAGAAAGAGAGAGAGAGAGAGAGAGAGAGAGAGAGAGAGAGAGAGAGAGAGAGAGAGAGAGAGAGAGAAAAGAGACGTTGACTTATGGCAAACTGAAAACATATTACGTTCAGATCAGTATATGGAAGATATAATCTTGTTCACGTTCACCAGTATTGCACAAGCGTTTTTTCCAAATGTGTTGTCAGGAGATCGATCTGTACACTTCATTAGACAGATTGCCAAAACACGGTGCAACGACCTCTTGTGTCAGCGTTTGATGGGAAATTAACTCCCCTTCCAAAACACGTTAGTGCGATTCGATCCCCCCTTCTCCAGTCTCCCCTGTGGCGTTGTCTCCCTTTCCATCTCACACGGGCATATGACCTCCCTTCGTGCGCCCCACCGCAAGAACTACCTCCCTTGCAGCATCCAACAGAGTTTTAACTACACCGTATGATTAGCCGAAACAGAGGCGCAGCAATCTGTCACTTTATTCTAGGCGTCCGGAGACGCCTAGTAATTGGGATCAAGTAAGCGCTTGCCTATGGACAGGATAACTCTGCGGTTGCTTATGGGACACTGCCACATTTACGTCTTGAGTTACTGCCCTTACTTTTTTTTTGTTCTTTTTTTTTTGACAAAATTGTTCAACAAAAACATCGTAGGACGAACTGTGCAGGGTCAACCGCAACAAACTCTAACCATTCATACTTTGAAGTATTTGAGTGACTTATATACCGACATTTTTACTTCTTAGTTTTAGCACAGGTGTAGGAAAAAATCATGAACCAAAATGTTATTTATTTTTTAATTTAACATTTGTTTTACAAATGTGACCATGGTCTTTCAAACATACAGTAACATTAAACATTGTTATGTTAAAAAAAAGAAAAAAAGAAAAAAAGCTTTTGTGCACAAATCAGAAAATACATTGTACATTTTACCTACAGGCCAAACAGTGTCCGTGGCGGCAAAGGACCTATATTTTTAGATCAGTCACTGTGGCAATTTGTCAAGAACAGGCGCTTGCATTTGGATGTGTCCACTGATAGTAGGTTTGGTTGTGATCAATCAGAATGATGAGGAATAAAAATGTATGACAGTTTGTTATGATGACATGTAATTCACATATGCTGAAATGTAATATTATACATGATATAATATTATTATGGCTGTTGCCATGACCATGAACCCCAAGAAAGGTTTAATGTTATGTAAAATCAAAATACCAAAATCAAGCACCTATTTATTTGGTCTACGGCGTGTGTGTTCTGCTCTCTCTTGGCACACAGCCACAGGTCAAAGCAGAGGTTAACTTGAGTGCGCGTGTACCTAGCGGGTGATTTCTATTTACTGTAGACCGCGCGCTGAGTTATGTCGAGTTACTCCCCTTGGGTACGGGCAAACTCGCTGTCGAAGCCACGCTGCAAACTGAGGAGTAGATTGTGTGTGTGTGTGTGTGTGTGTGTGTGTGTGTGTGTGTGTGTGTGTGTGTGTGAAGTAAAGGGGATGGTTTGCGTCCTGATATTAATCAAGAATAAATTTTTGGGGGAACAAAAATGTGATGTATATCTCCCAACAGTAACAACAACAGCAACAACATTATGAAAGAAAAGCAAGACGAAAACGCAGTGAAACACATCAAAACCAACAGCTAACTTCGAGTTTAAGTCACTGCAATAACTTGTCATAATTCCAGACGTTATCTGGTGTTTTGCTCACTGCGACAACTTGTTTAACACGATGTGAATAGCCCTCCGTAATCCCAGCGAAAACGTCCAAAACGCAGACACCAAAACTCGATGTTTTACCGTGTTATGCATAATACTAACATCTCAGGAATTTTATTGCGTTACGGCAGTTTTTCTAATGTGACATGAATCGCATAGGTATAATGCCACACAATTCAGTTGATTAACGTGATGTTTGATGTTATATGCCAAGTTAAAGTGCCAAAACGAGACTTTTCGCCCTGTGGCAGAAGTGGAAAAGTTTTTCGTCTACACCGCGGAGGTAAAACCGACACAGAGGCAGACAACCTACCTGCACACTTCCTGTATAAACTGTGGATAATCGTCAGCGAAGGTGGGGGACATTCTGCTGGAATTTTGCCAGTGTCCGGGGGGGGGGGGGGGGGGTTAAGTACTTACATTTCACAACTTAGGCATGTTATTGTTATTGTTAGTATTGTTACTCCTCACTGAAACCAAGTAAAGCAGGCTGTTCACCCTCAATAATACTTTTACTGTATTAGTACTGTCACAGTATGTTTGCATGCAAATATTAGTAAGCTTCCATGAAATATTGAATATATATATAATTTATATCCATTTCACAGCACTAGGATGGGATGTCTGGCACTTTGAATCACTAACAGAAGCACTGCCTCTTCCATACCCATCTCCTTTTTGAAAAGAGTATACCTATGGACCAGTGAATGGTTACATTTTAATGATCATATGGGTTGCTCTGATTTTATTCAGGATCAGGTACGTTTGTTTTTTTAACCACACAAACACTTAGACAACAATTATCAGAGTATGAGTTTTTCCGCGTGTTGATTTTTATTTAAATCCAAGTCACAGCTTCTGTTTTATGATGAGTGATGTAGTTTGAAACACTTGGACAACAATTATCAGAGTATGAGTTTTTCCACTTTTTGATTTTCATTTAAATCCAAGTCACAGCTTCTGTTTTATGATGAGTGATGTAGTTTGAAGTGTTGGTATTAAATGTTCACTGACAGTCATTCTGTGCTGGTATTCCCATTTTCACCTGCAGGGTTATGAAATATATGGGGAAAAACTTGGTCAGTAAAATCATCTTCAAGCCTGAACTGATAATTGTCTCTGTTTAAAATTACAATGTATTTCGTGAACACACCTTGAGAATGACCCTTGCGTGATTTAAAACTGCCTGCTGTGAATACTGTTGTCATACTATGAACTTTCTTTTGAGAAAAACAAAAAGAATGAAAAGCTTTTAACTAGCTTGTGAATGAGCCTCTTACTTCCATGTGGGGCTATAGCTGCTTTGAACTATTTTTAATGCCTGAAAAGGATAGTGATGGAAATTACTAGTTTAATGTCAGGTGTGACATATACTATTGATTGAACTATTTTTTTATTAATCTGCAATTTTGTTACAACCTACTTTGTTTATTTGGTGACAAGCTAGTGGGAGGCACTTTTTAGACTTTTAAAATGTCAGGTATGGGAATTGTTAGCAAAGTTTCACATTTTCTGCAGTTGAATCCATATCTCCACAACAACAAAATGTATGGTCTTATGAACAAAAACACATACTTTCTGTGCTTGTTCGAAGGTAAAGACATATTTCTTTGTGTTTGTTAAAAGAAAAACCTCTTAATTTTGTCTGTTGTGAAGGAAAAGTTTACATGGTTTCGTCACCCAACTTACAAAATTTGTCCCACAAAATGTTAGGTTTTTTTTCTCCACTTTTTTTTTCTTCAGTTGCCATGTCTAAAATGTACACATTACGTAAAATACTCCATGTCAAAATCCAAATGTTTAAGGCAATGTGACAATTATTTTAAAATATCATTACACTATTCCTATAGCTTTGCCCAAATATAATGCAAGTAGGGGAGGTAATTGTTGATCCATATATTCATCTTAACTTTTTACGCATATGGACGTAACTCCTTAACTTGCATTATTTTTGTGCAAGAGGATGCATCTCAAGATAGTTGATATTTTCTTATTCCCAAAAATAACAACAATTCTGTCCAAGCAGATTTGTTTTTAATTTTTATTTACAGAGGACCATTGTCGAATGTATATGGTTACTGTTGAATGAACATTTGAAATTGATTGGCTGATTACTGGTTGTTTTTGTTTTGTTTTGTTTTTTTACTACAGTATGAAGTTATTATATCTATTTTCTTTCATCGCAAATAAACATCTTCCTTTCTGCATACGTTTCACACCTCATTCACGTATACAACTAAATTCCATACCAAATCATCTTGCATTTTGTTCACCTCTTTCTACATTTCTCTAAACATTTTTATTTCAGTAGTCAAACACCTTTTCTTCCTATGTGGATGTTCTGTGATCAATGGATGGCGCAGACTAACATGAACATGTGCTAGAAAAATAATGTAAAATGTTTAAATGTAATCTAATGTCAGTTGTGGGCAAACACTTAACCAAAGTTAAAACGTGACCTCAAAAATGGGGTAATATGCAAAAACTTAAAAAATATATCAATATGTGATGTCATGTTAAAGCTGTCTGCAAGCAGATTTCTACACCTTCTCGTGTCATGGCCTATCCGATTCCTTATATCTCAAAGTGTCTTCCACTTAATTTTCAGTCATTTGGCTGCAATCAAAGGAAACAACAAAAGCAACGAAAAAGTTTTTATTTTACTGCGTTTTAGTGAAACATGCAGCCAATAAACAAATATTCACTTGCAAAATTATACAACAAACTGTATCAATACATGTTTGTCACATTGCATTCCAAAAAAATTATCTACGATACCAAACCTAGAAAATAAACTGTACTTACATGTATGCGCGTCTATCTAACCGCACCTGGGATAACTGCAGTGAGTCGTCAAAAATAGTGTTTTTTCTGTGCGTTTTTTTTCAAATAATGCAATAACAGCACACACATTTGCTTGCAGAATTAAACAACAAATGTCACTGATACATGTTAGTCATTTTGCATCCAAAAAGAATGATCTACGACTCCAAACTTTGAAATATAAACTGCACTTATATTAAAATATTCTGTCAACACGTACTTCAGTTTAAGGCCTAAGTACTTAAGCATTTAGGGTCGAATCTACTTCCGCTATATTCGAAAGGGTGTGCTTGCCAGCTTCTTTAATGCAAAAAATTGAAAATATTATTCATGACGTTGCATTAAAAAAAAAAAAAAAAGCTTTCAGATCTTAGAATGTCATTTCATGTTTAGACAAAAACTTCAAATTGTTAAAACATGTCATTTTGGGGGGGGGGGGGGGGTAAAAACTTAAAAAATACTGAAATTTCATGTTGCAAATGCCTTAGTGGGCAAAAACTAAAAAATGTTAAGGTGTGACTTTATTTAGGCACATTTCAACTCGCTATCAAGGATAGCAAAAATGTGATTCAAAAATTTTCTTATTTGTATATTACACTATTTTTTTCCGATCAAATTAATTATTACAAAAATTGTCTAAAGTGACAAACTATGAAAATCATGCATTAAAAAAACAAACAAAGCTTTTAGAGCTTTCTGATGTCGCTGTAACACTTTAAAGCTGCCAGCATGCAGATTTCTACACCTTCTCGTATGATGGCCTATCCAATTCCTTATATCTCAAAGTGTCTTCCACTTTATTTTCAGCCCCGTAGAGCAAGTCGTTTGGCTGCAATCAAAGCAAACAATAAAAGCAACGAAAAAGTGTTTATTTTACAACGTTTTTGTCAAACATGCAGCCAATAAACAAATATTCACTTGCAAAATTATACAACAAACTGTATCAATACCTGTTTTTCACATTGCATTCAAAAAAAATTATCTACGATACCAAACCTAGAAAATAAACTGTACTTACATGTATGAGCGTCAGAGAAAGGGAGAATGTACGTTCTGGCTCACCGATTCCGACAGACCCTAAATATTAACGCAAAATAGGCTTCTGGACTAAACTTTTACTAAAATGAAACATGCGACAAAATCAGAAAAATACTGCATAAATCCATACAAAAAAAAATATAGTAAAGTAAGGTTGTTTTGAACCAATGCCGGGTCTGTCGGAATCAGTAACCCAGAACGTACATTCTCCCTTTCTCTTATACAACATTCTTAAGCTCAATACGCTCTCTCATTTACAAACTTTACTTCATATGTTCTTTCACTGTTAGAATTATATCTGATACATGCAATGTGACTGTCTAAACGAATAGTTAACTCTTTACAAGTGATTCTATTTTTACTTTTTCTTCCCGTCCTATTTGAATCCCCTTTTTTAAAAACTGCTTTTTCAGATCTTCTATATCGATTGGCTTGTTATATTCAGCTCGTGTTTTTGTTTGAATACTTGCTTTCTTACTTTTGTAGTCATCAAAGTCTGTTTGTATCTGTTTGAATTCTTCGTCAGAAACTTTTGAATCTTCAAGTGCTTTACTGATAGACAGTTTTAGGCTAGACAATTTTGATGATGCAAGAGTGGAAATGGATTCGTGTTTTTCAAGCTTTTTCACAATTTTTTTCATTATAGCTGATGCTATAAATGATAAACCACCAACTGCTGCTGCGACACCACCTAGGATTAGAGAAACTGGAGTCCCTACTCCGGTAGCTAACAGAATTGTTCCCGTTACACCTGCAGCTGATGCAAGGATAGTAGAACCAGTGCTGGCATTAGAAAGGCTGTTGTAAGTTGTTGAGTACTTACGTCTAGCGCGAGAATATTTTTCTAATTCATCTTCTAGTTGTTTTTGTATATTACTAATGTGTGCCAGTCTGAATTGTTGACTTTCTGCTGCACTTTCATCAATATTAGGATAAAGCTTCACACTGCTAGTCATCTTTTTAATGCAAAATATAAAATATTTATCTTAATTCTCACTCGCCAGTGTTTCTGCTAAGCTTTGAAGCTGTTCATTGCTTAACACCTTATCTGTATAGTAGAAAGCAATCAAATCAAGATAAGTAAGATTAATACTTCTTATTTCTGTTAAATTATTTATATCTGCGTTAACAACAACATTTTGGTTTGACGTCTGTTTTTTTATTGTGTTAGAATCCTTTTGAACAGCAATAAATACTCTGACTTCTTCAACATTTAATGGTCTCCAGTTGAGATTTATTCCTCTCATTAGAACAGTGTTTGTGGTTTCTTCCCTTTTCCTGACAACTATATCAAATATCATAGTTGCATTCTGCCCTATTGGAAGCTTGGGTATAAAATCGACAATGGTGTCAGCGTCCTTTTCAACACTTTGTTTTCTGTGAATGAGATAGTTGTTCTTATGGAAAGGTTTAACTGCAACTTCTCCCCTGCTGTTAATCGCAGGAACAAGGCTAACAATTAGTGGTCCAGCATTGATTGACTTACGGAATGTGTCGTCTTTTCCAACAAGAGTGTATGGACTCACAAATTCAAACTTCATTTCCCAGTCAATCTTTTTCATAACAGGACTAAGTACCCATTTTTTATTCTGATGTTTCCACATGTAGAATGTGTCATCGACAATTGGATCAGGTACATTAACATCACGGATTTGACCTAGTTTGAGAAATCTTGGTTTCTTTTCATCGTCGATTTCCTTTCTCTTGTAATAACCGGTGTCTGTAAACTCGAATGCATACACTGCACCAACTTCAGCATTGCTCTCAAAGTCGATAGCGTCTGCTAAATCTTTCAACTCTATAGTTGAACATGCAACAGGATAAGCTATTGTAGGTCCACTCGACATTTTAATACTCAATATTTTATGGAACTATTTCCAATGTAATGTTAAACAAACAATCAACTGGTTGTCCACTTTGATTTTTCAGATCAATGTGTAGGAATTCATGACACCCTTCCTCCAAGTCCTTGAACTGAAGTGTCTTAAATGTTGGCACGTGCATTTTACAAAAAGAGGCATCACTCGGTGGAAGAATCCTAAGCAGATCAGAACGCTGATCATTAAACAGATTATATGATGTGTTAAGCTCTCTCATGTGAACAAACAGTACACTGTTAACATCCATGTCAATGGGACGTGTTCCCTTGTATATTTTTGTAATTCCAAGCATATCAAGGAGTTTGGTTGGAAACTCAACGTTTACTTCTCTAGTTTTGGGCATAGTAAGAGTAGCAATGAGACTTGCATGATTTAAACTCGCTGTAATACCTACTGGAGCAAACAATTCTTTCTCTAAAGTGCAGAAGTCATAGTAACCATCTTCTACAGAATGTGTTTTACCATTAATTCTAACCCAGTTGTTAGCCTTTTTTTTACTGATATTATACCAAGTAACCTTGTACATAATTTCATGCAGTGCAACTTTCATTCCTCCATTTTGATTGTTGATAGGGGTTGCAAGTTTAACTGGCACACTAGTCTTCACATTTGTTAGTGTGATAAACATTTTTTATTCAACAACAAAAATGAGTCAGTATAAATTCAACAAAGACGTTAAATACAAAACTGGACCATATTACAATCCAAAGACTATTTCTTTCCATGAGTTGGACTTTGCTGTAACAGAAACAGAATCCATTCGCGTTAAAGTGCCTGACCCATTCCATTCTTACCTAAATCCCCCAATCAAAAATGATAGTGTTCCAAAGATGTGGAACTCTCACCCAATTCAGTTCTATCAGAATCAGTTAAACTTTGCAATATTCTGCGCAACCACAGGATGTGGAGTGTCCTATGCAGACCACATGAATAATTCAAACTTACTGACAAAGTGTGTGTACACATTTCACGTTTACTATCAGTGCAGGAGAATCTTGTCTGAACTTCAGGCACCAATGCCGCATGAAAAGAGCTGGAACCCATTCAACAATAGGATAAACATGAAAGTGTATGAGCGTCTCTGCAATGAATTCAATATAGATTTTAAGACCGACTTTAGGCAAAAGCAAGACAAAAACCATGGCATGGGAACACTATATTTATGGGGTGTCCACAGGAGGTATAATTTTGATTACTGGCCAGGTCATACATCTTTTTCTTCAAATGTGCAGGTACAGTTAGGATCAATAGAACAACAGCACCACAATGCATGGACTACTTTTATATTAGACACCGGCAAAGGTTTCACTGGATCAGGTGTTGAAAGGATCAATGAATCTATCCGAACATATGCGTGGTGCTTGCTAGGCTCGCAGGCACAGACACGATCAAACATAATGAGAACAAGCACAGGGTTTGGTGCACAGAAACAGTTGTTATCAAATTTAGAAGATGTCATAAACTCTGCAGTTGATCTGCCTTCCAGCATCAAAAGGTATCAAGACTCTCTCCGTTATGCAAGATCAAAAGTTGACTTTGCTGTTGGTAACTGCCTTTACATGTTACCTTCTGATCTCCAGCTGCAGATTGGAACAATAACAAATTATAACAATGAAATCATTATTGCTAGTGACACCCAGCCGCTTGGAAAGGGTGAAGAACTGAATTCAGAAATCAGAACGATGTTACAGCCATATCACAATGAACAGAAACAAAGCGTGACAAGTGAAGATCACGCTGCAGGTGAAGATCATTCTGTCACTAGTGATGATCAAGCTGTTAGTATTAGTGATGATCATGAATCGCAGAAGACTGCTCTAGTAATTGGTGGAGTGGGTGTAGGCTTACTTTTGCTTTATTCTCGTTAGCAGAACACCTGCAATTAAAACTATTAGAGTCCAGAGATGTTCAGCCATGAAACCAACAACTTTACCTGCAAAAGATAACAGCCAGCTAACAATTGAACCAATGATTCCTGGAAGTGCATCCAAAGCTTTTGCTGCTAGTTTCTTTAATAGTTCTGCAATGTGTTTGAGTTGTTTCTTTACCCATCCCGGATCAGATGGAGATGAAGGTGGAGGTGGAGGTGGAGGTGTGACAGTGCCACCTGTGAGTGTTAACACTAATGTGCTTATTGCAAATCCTAACGCAGTTAGTATACTAGCTATTGTGATTCCCTGCTCTCTGAAAAGCGTTCTAATTCTTTCAGCAAGAGTTGTGTCTTCGTAAAGGATTCTTTGAATTGTATTTTTTATTCTGCTGACCTGTGTTCTCAGTTGTTCTCTATTGTTACTTAGAACTTCTAACCTTATGGCTTTCTCCTCCTGCAAATCTTTTAAACGCTTAGAAATTCTGTTTTTTACTTCTTGTTCTAGGTTCAAATCATCAGCATCAGCAAGTTTTTGTTTCTCTTTGTTTATATCTTCATCCAGCTGACCTAGTTTTGACAGATTATTTGCTATTTCACCTCTGATGGTTTGTAGTGATTGATTAAGGGCTTCTATTTCTCTCATAGGTAATAGTTCATGTGGAGTCTTCAGTGAAGTTTCCTCAGAAAAAGAAGTCTCTATCTCTTGTATAAGTTGATCAGCCTCATCTGCAAGTTTATTAAGATCTTGCAATGGAACAGATTCTATTTGAGTAGCAGTTGGTAGTCCTAGTTCTGCTTTTTGAAGTAAGGAAACAACATGGGAAGATGATGACCGTGTGCTAGGCACAATATCTAATTGCCTAAGTCGATTAGCAGTAAGTTTTTGTTTTAGTGAAACTTTTGATAGAAACTTAGCAGGATTAGATTTATATGTAAGTTGGACTTTTTCTCCTTTATCGCTAGTTGTATATAAATGATTTGCTTCCATTTTGAACTGGTTTGGATCTAAAACATCAGGTTCTTCTCCTAAACTTTTGTAGAAATCTCTAACTTTACCTTCCAGAAGTTCATGTCGTGCCACCTCATAATGCAGTGAATGATGGTAGGGAACCAAAGGGATTGCTTCGCTCATGTCGTCCGCTGGCTCAAATAAATCTTCAAATCCACCTTCTGCCATTTGTAACTTATTTTTTATTTTGAAAATAAAAAAAGATGGCACAATCGTTCGGTTCTGTTCTTGATCCTTACAGAAGGCTGAAAGAACCTCTCGGGGTAAAAGGAATAAGGCAAACAGTTATAGTTACAAATAATCCTTCTACTATTGATCAGAATGAAATACTTACTGTTAGGTTTCCTAATCTAGGTAAGAACGATGTTATTGTACCAGGCACTGTAAGACTATCATTCAAATTAGAATTAGAATCTGGCTCAGATGAAAATAGGACTTTGGCTTATAATGTAGGAAGAGCAATTGTGAGGAAGATTACTGTCAAACTGGAAGGGCGGGAAGTGATGTCATTGAATAATGCAGATGTATTTTTAGTTTATGCAGATAATTGGTTGACTGACAATGAAAAGAAAAACAGAGTGTTTCAAGGGATTCAGTCAGACAATGGGATAAAAGTTAGAATAGGAGCCGGAGATAAAGCTGACAACAAAAAAGATAACGCTGTCAATGTTGCTTTTGGAAACAAATTTTGTATTCCACTTGACTTTGAACTCATAAATTCACATCCTCCCTTCTATCAAGGAGCATTGCGTGACAGGCTGTCATACGACCTGACTTTCAATAGTTATGATCGTGTTATGCTTTCAGAAGACCCGGAAGCAAAGTATAAGGTGTCTGGAATTTCTTTAGAGTTTGATGTTGTAAACCATCCCGAACTGGCTAGACTTATAGAAAATCAGTACAGTTCTAAGCTGCCTATCTATTATGAAAGAGTGTTGAATCACAGTACACTTTCAAAAAGCCAGGCTGATCCAATCTGGAACATTAACTTGAATACACCAGCTAGGTCAATGAAGGGAATACTTATGTTGTTTGAGGAACCAAAAGATCCATATGAAAGGCAAATAGAAAAGTTTTACAATCCACTAATCAATAGAGTATATTGCACAATTGAAGGGCAGCCAAACCAAATATTTGCATCTGGCATGCTGCCATACCAACACTATGATGAAGCAAGAAAGTACTTTACTGGAGGAAGATTGAAAGACCCAACATCTGATCTTGTGGCTAAAGATCTACATTTACACGGTGTTGGCGTAGAAGATTTCTTGACAAATAAATATGCGTTATGGCTGGATCTCAGAACAACTGACGACAACAAACTGCATGGAAGTGGAAGGCGAATTGAAAACGGATCAGAAGGAATCACAATACAAATTGAAAAGGAAGTAGGGAGTAGTAGTAAATCAGTTAAGATCTACGTGTTTATTGTGTCAGATGCGCAGTTAAACATCTCTGAAAGCAGATTACAGGATATTGTTTATTGAACGTGTTAAAATGAAGTATCTAGATTTTCTTCCAAAAGATCCACACTGTTCTTTGATTTGTGGGGCAACAGGTTGCGGCAAAACAAGATATGTTTTGGATTTATTACAGACCGTTTACATAAATCACTTTGAACACATAGTCATATTCTGTCCAACCATAAAGCATAACAGAACATACAAGGAGAGAAAATTCATATGGTCTGATCAAAATATATTTATTGTAAATCCTTCTGATCGTCTAAATGTTTGCTTGGAGCATTATTTCGATCTTTTTCAGAACACGCCAACACTGTTTATTATTGATGACTGTGCAGCAGAACGTGACATTGTTAGAAAGAAAAGTGCACTAGCAAAGCTTGCATTCAGTGGACGACATGCATTAATATCAGTTTGGATATTAACACAAAAATACAATGCAGTTCTGAAAGACTTTAGAGAGCAACTCAAAACAATAACATTGTTCTATTCAAAGGACCGTGACAGTTTTGAAGAGTGCCTTCGAGAAAATGATGTCATTGAAAACAAACAGGAGAGAGAAAGAATAAAGAATAATCTGAAATCTTCTAAGCACTCGAAACTGGTTTTAAAAACTGATCAACCAGTTCAGTATGTATGTTTGTAGAAATCCTTGCTAAGTTCTTACTCAAGTTCTTACCAAGTTCTTACTCAAGTTCTTGTTAAGTTCTTACTCAAGTTCTTACCCAAGTTCTTACTAAGTTCTTGTCAAGTTCTTACACAAGTTCTTGTCAAGTTCTTACTCAAGTTCTTGTTAAGTTCCTACCTAAGTTCTTGTTAAGTTCCTACCTAAGTTCTTACTCAAGTTTAATTACTAGATTTTAATTTTATTCTGCATCAAAATAAAATGAACTGTGATGAATTGCTGATGCAGACTGCTACAGATATTGAAATCTGTGACAGTAGGACTATACCTGATAAAAAAGAAAGATTGTATTCACTTGCTGTTTGTGGAAAAACAAAACACTACCTTGGGCAGCAGTTAACTGTGGAAGAAGTACAACATCTTTCCTCAGAAGATATAGAAAAGTATCATGGACGGTATGAATCAGTGCTTGGTTCTAAGATGGTTAGAAGTATTGGACAGACTGTTATAGGTTTGTACACAAAGATTTTTGGACATTTTACACCTCTCGACTCGGAGGAAGACTTAACACATGATCTAACTCATGACCCTGTTGTTTCCAAGTCCCTCGAATCTCTTGCCTGTGACCTGTATTATCGATTTGGTGCTTTATTAGTACCATTTGTTGCTGGATTAATTACTTTCAAACACATTAATTTTCAGAATAAAAAAGATGACGGATCAGTTGAAGCAGACAGTGGAGCAGACGAAAATACCAGAAGTGAACACAGTGACAAAGAAACCTGGTAGAGTAGAAGCAGGAAAAAAACTAGCCGAATGGAACAGACAAAAAAAGTTAAATCAAAAGGCAAAGCAGAACATTATGTCTGAAGTTGAGCAGACACCAAACATTCCTGAAGTGACTAAGGTCACACAAACTGATCAAGAATTAAAATCTTCATTTCTATCATACAGAAAAGTAGCTGTAGCAGCTGTTGTTGGAGGAGGTGGATACTTGCTTTACAAACTTTGGCAAGGCAAATATAAAGTGTCAGAAAAACCAAAATCAGAAACACCAAAATCAGAAACACCAAAACCAACAAACAAAGCAGTACAAACAATAACAAAGCCCACAGTAGTACCTGCAGTGGATTCATTTCATATGGAATAATTTTAATATTTTAATTTTGATAACATAAAAATGAGTTCTGAAAAGACAATAGTTAATCTAGTTTATCACGCTGCAGTGATTGGAGGCTTGAGTGTAGGTTACACAATGCTGGGTAAAAGTCTCATCAGAATGAAACCAGCCGACTTGGGAAAGTTAGACTTCGAAGACGGTGCTAAACTAATTGGTGTTGTGACAGCTTCCTTTGCAACAAAAGACTTCCTGGTGAAGCAAGGAATTATTCCAGAAAATATAAACATGTAAGACAATAAAATGGCTAGCTTGGTTATGATGGTGGGAGGTGCGATTGTAAATGCGCTTGCATTTTCTGGCAGCAACTATTTGTTTTCTAAACTGCAAAATGGTGAAGAGAGGGAAAGGCACAACAAAGCCATGGAACAACTAGCGAAAGCACAGGATGAATACGAGAAGAAACGAATTGCGCAGTTAGACTTTATGAATGATAAACTCAGGCAGCAAGGACATGCAAACAAAACCTTTGCCAATGTTGATGCAGCCATTCAAGAATACTATCTTGTAACTGGAAAGAAAATGAAGACAAGTGCTCCTCCAAAACTGGGTGACTTTTATCAACCTTCAGAAGAGCAGAAGGTGGGCGAGATTGTTTTCATTGTTATTGGTATGGCTGTTGTTTACTTTATTGCGCGTGCTGTCAAATCTTAATATTCTGTCATTTAAAAAACCATGAGTGATGCTTTGTTATCTAAAATATATTATTCCCCAAAAGGATACTGGAAAGGAAGAACTGCTATTGACAAGCTCAGTGACGCAGCAGGTGTTTCTCAAGATATAGCAAAGAAATGGTTGTCAAAGCAGGCAGTTTGGCAGATCTATTTACCTGCACCAAGAAAAATTACACGACCACACTTTGTTAACATTAAACCGAATGACACTCATCAAATAGACCTGCTGTATTTACCGCATGACACAGTCAGAAGGAAGAAATATAAGTATGCACTGACTGTAGTTGATGTTGCAACAAGATACAAAGATGCTGAACCGTTGACAGAGAAAAGTGCTATAGCTACAGCTGTTGCCCTGCAAGAAATTTACAGACGTGGACCACTAAAGTATCCCAGAATGATTCAGTGCGATGATGGTAAGGAGTTTAAAGGAGCTGTCAACCAGCTTCTGTTAAAACATCATGTTACAGTGAAGAGAGGTATTCCAGGAAACCACAGGTCACAGGCTATTGTTGAGAGCTTTAACAAACAGTTGGCAGAAAAACTGTTTTCATATCAGTACCATCAGGAATTTTTGGACACAGAAAGTAAATTGCGTAACACTGAATGGGTCAAAAGATTACCATCAGTACTTAGAGCAATGAATCTGGAGGTATTTAAAGCTACAGGGTTAAGACCAGTTGATGCAATCAAACAGAAAACAATACCTGTTGCTCCAAAGTCAACAACACCAGTGGCATTACTACCTTTCAATCAGAAAGTCAGATATTTATATGCACCCGGTGAAGCTGAGGGTGACAGCAGGAAGCGTGCAACGGATCCAATCTGGAGTATTGACATTCATGAAATCAAGAGAGTAGTAGAGACAAATCCACCTATATATTACTTGAGAGAACCAGCACCGCAAAGAGCCTTTGTAAAAGAGGAATTACAATTAGTTCCACGTGGTACAAATGTTAAATGATTTTTTATTTCAGATTTTATAGTGTTAACAAAAATGGAAGCTCTGAGAAAGAATTCTAAGCAACTTCATTTTTTTTTTAATTTATATTTTTATTTTGAGTTATAAAATCAAACTCACAGCGATGGAAAACTCTGTATTAGAATCTTTATCGACAGTATTTGACACCGTTGAATTACAAGTAACGGATCCTCAAAATGTGCAGTCCAGTGTGCAAGACGCCATTGAACAAATTCCAAACAATTTGTTGATTGAACCTCCAGTAAAAGCGCAGATAGTCAGTTTAATAAAATACAAAACAGTCAGTGATGAGGTGCTAGAAGTTCATGTTTCAACCAGACAACTAGCACTTAATTCTATGGCAGAATTGAATGGAAACTGGGCAGATGAAATGATGAAACGGTTTGAGCAAGCTGCAGAGGATGCAAAGATGAAAGGATCCGGATGGTCAGAAGGTGAAATTATAAAAATAGAATTGAAGCTAAGTAAATTTGCCCCCATCAGAGGTAGAAGTTACATACCTTTACCTCCTGCTCTTGTCAAAAAACGTGCTGTGCTGAACATAAAGAATGATGATGACAAATGTTTTATGTGGTGTGTTCTGGCAAGACTGTACAGTGTAAAGAAAAATGCAGAAAGAGTGTCTAACTATCATGCATACAGAAATAAACTAAACTTTACTGGTATTGAATTTCCTGTCAGCATTACAAGCATTGACAAATTTGAACAGCAAAACAAACCCATCACCGTAAATGTTTACACGTGGGATGAGGAAGATGAACTGAAACCAGTCAGAATATCAAAGAACTCACCAACGATTGGTGATTGTGATACTAACCATGTTGACATGTTACTAATGACTGATGGTGTAAAATATCATTACACTTTGATTCGTACAATGAGTAGACTGATGGCGAGCACAAGCAATCACAATAGTAAACAAGACTTTTGTAGGCGATGTCTCTTGCGTATTCCATCAATTCATGCAGCACTTATACACAAGCAACATTGTAAGAGCGTTGATGATGCGGTTGTGAAGTTAACAACACCGCCGCCAGACAGCAAAGTGTATTTTAAGAATGTATGCAAACTACAGAAAAGTCCTTATGTTGTTTATGCTGACTTTGAATCTATCATTGTGCCATATGAAGGACCTTTACCAAAAGACCTACCTAAAACAGTAACTCTAAGTAATCATCAAGTCTGTTCATATGCATTTATTGTTGTTAGTTCAGATGGTAAACATTCTAAACCGCAATTGTACAGAGGACCTAATGCAGCAAAGAACTTCTTACAGCAAATGAACCAAGTGCGAAATGACTGCTCCAAACAACTGAATCTTTCAGACATTGTTATGAAACCTGAAGACCAAGAACAGTTTAACTCTACCACACAGTGTTGGATATGCGAACAAAGTCTAACACCAAACACAGACAATCCAATAGTAAGAGATCATGATCATGTAAGTGGGCAGTTCCGAGGAGCAGCACACAGCAAATGTAATCTACAATTAAAGTTTGATCCTAAGACTTGGAAGCTTCCAATCTTCTTCCATAACTTGCGCGGTTATGATTCACATCTGATCATGCAGGCAGTAACTGATGAATACAAAGCAAGATGCATTGCGCAGTCTTCAGAAAAGTACATGGCCTTTACTCTGAATAGTTTACACTTCTACGATTCTGCTCAACATCTGATGGGAACACTTGAGTCTTTATCTTCATCACTAACTGCTTTCCCAATCACATGTAAGTACTTTGACAGTGACTTAGTTAGAAAGGGAGTCTATCCATATGAATACATGGATTCGTGGGAGAGGTTTGATGAAGATGAGTTACCACCAAAGGATGCTTACTTCTCACGGCTGAAGGGTAAAGGTATAAGTGACGAAGACTATGAACACGCTAAGACTGCATGGAATAAATTAGGATGTAATACAATGGGTGATTATCATGATCAATATTTGTTGGCTGATGTTTGTTTACTTGCAGATATATTTGAGAATTACAGAAGAACATGTATGAAGCACTACAATCTAGATCCTTCACATTACATATCTGCACCAGGCATGAGCTGGGATGCATTTCTTAGATTTACAGGAGTAAAGATTGACTTGCTATCAGATCTACCTACACTTCAGATGATTGAAAATGGACTACGTGGAGGAATCAGTATGGCTTCACACAATTACTGCAAAGCCAACAACAAATACTTGGACGACTTTGATCCTATGAAACCTTCTAATTACATCATGTATCTAGATGCAAACAATTTGTATGGTTGGGCAATGTGTCAGACGCTTCCACTTCGGAACTTTAAGATCTATTCAGGACCATTTTCACAATGTGTTGTGCTGACAATATTAAAAGCAGGCCCAGACAGTCGAAAGGGATGGATACTAGAAGTTGACTTAGACTATCCACTATCACTTCATGATCTACATAATGATTATCCTTTAGCGGCTGAGAGGTTAAAAGTAAACCCAAGAGAACCTCCAAAGCTGGTGCCCAATCTGTTTCACAAAAAGAAGTATGTGTGTCACTACAGACTGTTACAGTTTTACATTAGACATGGATTGATTTTGAAGGCTGTTCATCGTATAATTTTATTTGATCAAGAACAGTTTATGAAACCTTACATCATGAAAAACACAGAACTGAGAACCAAAGCCGCTGATGCATCAGAGAAAGACTTTTTTAAACTGATGAACAACAGTTGCTTTGGTAAGACAATGGAAAACCCACACAAGAGAAAGGATGTTAGACTTGTTACAAGAGAAAATGAGGCCATCAAGCTGACATCCAAACCACAGTATCAAGACTT
Source organism: Littorina saxatilis (assembly GCF_037325665.1). Taxonomy (NCBI): domain Eukaryota; kingdom Metazoa; phylum Mollusca; class Gastropoda; order Littorinimorpha; family Littorinidae; genus Littorina; species Littorina saxatilis. Next base: position 31,109,065 of record NC_090245.1, on the reverse strand, counting down.
TAAATACTTTCATGAACAGCTGTATGGTATCTTAATGAAAAAACTTGTAGTCAAGCTTGACAAACCAGTATTCATAGGCTTTACTGTGCTAGAGTTGTCAAAACTGTTGATGCTTGAGTTTTTGTATGATTATTTGAAACCAAGATATCCCAAATCGAGAGTACTTTACACAGACACAGATTCATTCTTACTTGACATTCCAGCGGATGACATTTACAAAGATCTAGAAGCTGAAAGTCCTGCAGTAAAAGGAAAAGATTCTTTTTATGACACTTGCGACTACCCTAAAGAATCACCATTGCACTCAAATGTTAACAAGAAGGTTATTGGAAAGATGAAAGATGAAATGAATGGGAAGATAATTAAGGAGTATGTTGGATTGCGTGCAAAGATGTACAGTGTTGCAAGTGAGAAAGGGGTGGTTAAAAAAGCAAAGGGTGTAAGCAAACAGGTTGTAAAGTCGAGCATATCGCATGATAACTACAAGGAAGCACTGTTTCAGAAGCGAGTGTTTCACCATGACAACCCTAAGATCAGTTCCGCGCTTCATCAGATCAACACAACTATTGTAAACAAGAAATCTTTAGATGCTAATGACACAAAGCGCGTTTATTCATCACCAGAATATTCTTATGCAATTGGGCACTGGAGAATAAACGCGGCTTCAAATAGTCTGAGTGTGTAATAAGAATTTTTGTCAATCGGGAAAACCCGCTATGACAGCTTTGTTTTGACTGCAGCGGGGAAAAGGACGTTGCTTGCGTTTGGGAAGTGTTTGTGAAAGGGGAGTTAGTAGGCTTTGTTGAGTTTCAAAGCAGCCACCAAGTACACTTATCAAAAGCTTGAATAAAATAAACAAGTCAATTGAATAAGTTAACACTCGGCGGCCGCCCGAAGGCAGCCTAAAAAGTTTATTGTAGGGCGTTGAAGCAGGGTGAAGCAAAACCAATAACACAGCTGAAGCAGGGTGTTGAAGCAGGATGATTAAGAAGACAGCCAAAGCAGGGCAGGCGCAGCAAACCGTACATGCATGATCGTTACTATATTTAGAATCACGTCATTACTATTTTTGAAACCGTACATGCATGATCGTTACTATATTTAGAATCACGTCATTACTATTTTTGAAACCGTACATGCATGATCGTTACTATATTTAAACACTTGTCTAACAGTGCAGGTGCAGTGTGATACTTCTGTTGTTGCGCACAAACAAGCACTGTAAGTCTAAGACTGGGACTGTTGGAGCTCTGATGTGACAGGAATATGCGGCGTTTCTGACCAGTACTCTCTGTACTCTTCGATCTGGAGCATCTCTTCGATTTGTTTAAGTTTGCCCATGATAAAACTGATTGGCAAACCAACAGTGGTAAATCGCGGAAATGCATAAAGCGATCTAGCAACGGCGCGTAGTCTACGCGCATGAACATCGGAATAGCCAGTTTTTGCTTTCAACCAGTCAGCCCACGTTTCTTTCATTCTCCCTTCTTTTCTTTGCTTCTCCTGCCATTGTTTGCACATAATCAAAAACTGTCCAAACTGAATGTAAATTAAGATTTGTTGTGCGTCCTGTCTTTTGAGATTTCTCATCCCTTTTTGCAGTCTTTCCACAATATCTTTTTCATTTTCTGCTTGAGCAAAATAAGCATTTGTGAAAGCTTCTGTGGATATAGCATGGCTAACATCTGCTTGGTTTGAAACGAGATAGTGATGTAAATCACTTGGCGTTGTTGGTTCTACTCTCTTTTTCTTTCCGTCTTTTTCTTTGAACAAATCTTCTATCTTCCTTTTTGGTTTTTTGGGCAGTCTCATTAATCCTTCTGTTTTAGCCTTAACTGCTATTAAGGCCATCTGCTCAAAATATTTTCTATTCTCTTCTAGTACATGCTGTTCTTCTTCTGTCCAAAATTCTGATGGTGTTGGCGCTGGTAGTGGGACATTACAAGCTTGTTCCATGTCAGGTAGAATTAAAGTTGTTGACCGCCTAGAATAATCTAACAATTCTTGATGAACATTTTGCGATTCAAGAAGCTCTTTCTCTAATTCTGCGACATTCACCTTGTTAAATTAAGCACTTTTTTCACTGAAACACAAACACGTCTTCACAGAACAGCACCTCAATACGAAATGGCGAGACAGGTCTGCCTGGTTGCTAACAACACAAACTAGATCGGGTTACTATCAACACCAAGTGTTGGGCGGACGTGACGTAACTGTTGCTATCACATGATTTAATCTTGTCTTGCCATTGGAGGAATATAGAAGACAGGCTTGCTGTTTGTTTTTACCAGATCAATACGGTAGTTATGGCTTGCCGACGAAGGGCAGATTGGATCGAAACACACGCTGGCTGCAACTAGTTAATATTTCAATGGAAACTAAATTTAGCGTTGCACAGAGAGAAAGGGGGAATGTACGTTCTGGGTTACTGATTCCGACAGACCCGGCATTGGTTCAAAACAACCTTACTTTACTGTATTTTTTTTTGTATGGATTTATGCAGTATTTTTCTGATTTTGTCGCATGTTTCATTTTAGTAAAAGTTTAGTCCAGAAGCCTATTTTGCGTTAATATTTAGGGTCTGTCGGAATCGGTGAGCCAGAACGTACATTCCCCCTTTCTCTGCGTCTATCTAACCGCACGTGGGATAACTCTGTAGCAGAGCGTATATTGCACGCTCTGCTCCGCAGTGAGTAGTCGAAAATAGTGTTTTTTTCTGTGCGTTTTTTGTAAATAATGCAATAACAGCACACACATTTGCTTGCAGAATTAAACAACAAATTTCACCGATACATGCTAGTCACATTGCATCCAAAAAGAATGATCTACGACTCCAAACTTTGAAAATAAACTGCACTTATATCAGAGACATCTCTGCTTACATTAAAATATTCTATCAACCCGTACTTAAAGGCATACTAACGCACTCCCGTGTTTACAAAGTGTAATTTGCCCACAATCGATGTCAAACGCACCATAAGACCATATAATGACGATACGTCACCATGCGCGGACCATAATACATGCATTACAGCTTGTTCTAGCCTCTGAAAAAGTGAGGATGTCAACAAAGCCGCGGTGTTCTCTCCCTTGCATCAACGTTACATGTGTTGCCAAATCTATAAATAGGACGATCCAGATCAAAATGAAAATTCAAATATCTCAACATTTAAGGGGTCCTAGACCACAATATTTTGCAGGGAACTTAATTTAGTCTGTCTCCAGCTGTTGGTAAAGCAATTAGCGTGTATAGTCATCGAGTACATATGCCTTTAAGTTTAAGGCCTAAGTACTTAAGCATTTAGGGTCGAAACTACTTCCGCTATATTCGAAAGGGTGTGCTTGCCAGCTTCTTTAACAAAAATATTCATTTTGTCAAAATAACATGGACGCCTGTTCATTTTGAATGAACATTTTTCTTGTATTCTTTGTTGTTCACAACCTATAGACGGCACGTCATGGACGGGTCTTATACGCACAAGAAACATGCGAACTTTCAGGTGAAAATCTACAAATATTTTCTAATATAGACTTTTCTGTACAGCAAAAAATGCAGAAGGAAAATATAAACGAATCAGTCTCAGTATAGGCCTTTTTAAAAAAAAAATTTTTTTTAATGCTGAAACAAAACATTTTTTGTTTTTGTTTTTTGTTTTGGTCTTGCCAAGCACATCATTGTGGGGCTTTTAATCAATAGCATGCATCCGTCTACAATGTATCATCATTCATCCATCAACATTTATAATAAATATGTAAATGGCAAGTATACAAGAATATAAACGAATCAGTCTCAGTATAGGCCTTTTATCCTATGCACCTCATATAAAAAAAAAACTTGATAAGAAGGTCCAAAGCAGGAATATAGTGCAACGTATAGTTTGTCAAAATGTTCTCTATTGGAGCATGTAGTTTACTCTGGCGACTACCCTTGTTATCTCAGTTCTTTTCTCGTGACATTATTGTATGATTTGTAAATAAGTTTGTTATTATGACATTGCCCTATGTGAAAATTTGTAAAGAAACACATGTCTACATTGTGCCAGCAAACGAAACATGCATTCTTCCATTGGTTTTACGAAGTTTTTATTTTAATCATTGTTTGTTTGTTTGTTTGCTTAACGCCCAGCCGACCACGAAGGGCCATATCAGGGCGGTGCTGCTTTGACATATAACGTGCGCCACACACAAGACAGAAGTCGCAGCACAGGCTTCATGTCTCACCCAGTCACATTATTCTGACACCGGACCAACCAGTCCTAGCACTAACCCCATAATGCCAGACGCCAGGCGGAGCAGCCACTAGATTGCCAATTTTAAAGTCTTAGGTATGACCCGGCCGGGGTTCGAACCCACGACCTCCCGATCACGGGGCGGACGCCTTACCCCTAGGCCAACCGTGCCGGTTTTAATCATTGTAAGTAGTGCATTTTTTGTATTGGATTATAGTATATGGGCCTCGCAATAATCGTCAGATAGCTTCTTTAATTGATTCCCGCGTCTGTGTTTTGGGATCATGGATGGACCTTATGGTAGAGAGAATGAAATTGAAAGCCTGGGGACGGCAGTGCTGATGTTAGTCCCAGGGGAGTGTGGAAAGTGGGTGGTCCTATCTTCATTATCTCCTCATTCTCGTCGCCGCTCTCGTGGCAACGTGAATTAACGAGTTTTGCCGAGACGAGAGTGGAAGCAACACTTTTCTCGTAGATTACCCGGAGTTCGACAGGGCTTGCGTTGTCAGATCACGTTCATGGTTATTCTTATCATCGACGTGAAAAGCCAGTTCTCTCAAAATTCCAGTGTTCGTTTTCAAATTTTAACATGTTCTGATGTACGGTTTGATTGTGTGAAGAGAATGGCTCATATCTGGGAACCTCTTTGTTTTTTGGAAGTTGCGGATATTAAACTTTCTTTTTCTTAACTTTTTTGTTTTAATGAAGTTTGAGTTTGGCTTTAGAACTGTCTGCACATTTTCTGTTGCGTGCGGGAATGTATTTCAGTGTGTTTGTCTGTATGACTGTGCATTCATGCATGCGGGTGTCTGTTTGCCTGTATGTCTATCTGTCTGTCTGTCTGTCTGTCTGTCTGTCTGTCTGTCTGTCTGTCTGTCTGTCTGTCTGTCTGTCTATCTGTCTGTCTCTGTCTCTCAGTCTCTCTCGCTCTCTCGCTCTCTCTCTCTTTCTCTCTCGCTCTCTCTTCACACACACACACACACACACACACACACACACACACACACACACACACACACATACACAGACACACACACACCCTCCCCCCACATACACACACACACGCGCGCGCGCACACACACTTACAAACATACACACACGTGTGTCCAAGAACAGAAAGAGAGATAGAGAGAGCGATTGCGCACCATCATTGTGTTGTTCTACGAGAATTATCTGGGAGTGAGAGAGGAAGAGCATGTTGGTGTGTGTGCGTGTGTGTGTGTGTGTGTGATAGAGAGAGACAGAGAGATTATGTGTGCGTTAAAGTGCTTGTGGAAGAGTGGTTGGTTCAGTGTGATTGTCGGTATATCTTTGTACATATTGTAACTCCCTGCGTCTAAAGGGCTTTTTAAAGCTGATGACAATAAACCCTCAAAGCGTCAAAGCGTCTCTCTCTCTCTCTCTCTCTCTCTCTCTCTCTCTCTCTCTCTCTCTCTCTCTCTCTCTCTCTCTCTCTCTCTGTGACTTCTCTCTCTCACTCTCTCTCTCTGTGTGACTTCTCTCTCTCACTCTCTCTCTCTCTCTCTCTCTCTCTCTCTCTCTCTCTCTCTCTGTGACTTCTCTCACTCTCTCTCTCTCTCTCTGTCTCTCTCTGTCTCTCTCTCCCTCTCTGTCTCTCTCTCTCTCTCTTTCTCTCTGTGACTTCTCTCTCTCACTCTCTCTCTCTCTCTCTCTCTCTCTCTCTCTCTCTCTGTGACTTCTCTCACTCTCTCTCTCTCTCTCTGTGTCTCTCTCTCTCTCTCTCTCTCTCTCTCTCTCTCTCTCTCTCTCTCTCTCTCTCTCTCTCTCTCTCTCTCTCTCTCATTAATCTTTGCTATCCTCCTTTAACTACTTATGTATCGATCCTGGAATATGCGTCATTCAATATTACTAACCTGTCCTAACTAACCTCAAAACCAAATTAATTATACAGAAGCTGTTCCCTATCGTCCTACAGGTCATGTTACCAGACAAGCTCAACAAACACGGAACATTCGCCGGTGTGGGAGAAAAGGGGATCGGGGAGACGGGAGATAATTATACGGTTCTGTCTGCTGGAGGATTTAACTTCCCAAAGGTCAGTATGGTCAGTATTCGTGCCCACGCCTTGACCAGTGTGAGACTGTGTAGGTCTTCTGGTCATCAAGACCCTATAATGCAGTGTCCATCACTACGATAGATCCATGAAGTCGACTACGAAACGGACAGTCATACAAACAAAAATATAAAAAAGCAAACAAATAAACAAATAAACAAATAAACAACCACAGAAACAAACAAACAAGCAACAACAAAACACACACACACAAAACAACAAAAACAATTCCAGTCAGCTAACCAATAAACCATACAATCAAATAACCAACCGGCCAACCATCTGTAACACTGTCCAATGTTTGTAAATGGATGAACAACATCTGCCACTGACAAAACTAACAAATTCGCAGAAAAGCGTCCTCCTCCGAAAGCGGCGTATGGCTGCCTAAATGGCGGGGTAAAAACGGTCATACACGTAAAAAACCCACTCGTGCAAAAAAAACGAGTGTACGTGGGAGTTTCAGCCCATGAACACAGAAGAAGAAGAAGCAGAAAAGCGGGCAAAGTAGATCAAAACAAGAAAGCAAACATGCAAGGAAGCAAGAAAACGAAGAAAATAAGCAAGCAACAAATTAATCAATAAACTAACATGGGAGCAAGCACAAACATTAGGCCTATCCTTTTCTAACAGGCTGTCGATGAACAGTTGAACATAACTGAACTATGGAAGCAACACGACATCTTCTTCCCACAAAGATACAAACAAAATAAAGAGACAACCCACCACAGGTTCTGTTACCAAACAACCCCAACAAGCACAAAGTGTTCGCGCATCCAGAAAGGTATACAGAAAAGACAGTGCAATAGTAGTGTGTCTGACCATAGACCATTTATCCTGGACCGCCAACTAGCTCTCTCTCCGCTCTTTCTCTCTATTACGAGGTAGCGGCCTCTCGCATCATAGACCATTTATCTTGGACCGCCAACTAGCTCTCTCTCCGCTCTTTCTCTCTATTACGAGGTAGCGGCCTCTCGCATTTAGGAACCTACGCTTACATGGCCTTTCAGAAATCAGGGGGATGTCATATCCGGTGTCGATTGTAAACATGGACGAAGTTGCCGAGGTAAGTTCTGAAAATGCTAAAATAAACTCGGCTAAAGTGCATATGGAACATGTTTTTCGATGAGTTTTGTTAAGTTTAGTTTGGAGTTTTGGAAAATCCAGTTCATTGTCACCTCCCATTGTCACAAATAACTGGAGCGTGTTTTCTTTTCACTGTCTTCGAATGGCAAACCGGACGCTAAGCGTTCCTGAAAGTCGAGCGTCGTAACCTCGAAGGGTCACGTGACGAGTTGGCGGTCCAGGCTATTTGGTCTATGGTCTGACAGAGGTATTAGCTGCAGCTGCCCAAATGTCACAACGGTCAGTATACGTGCCCACGGGGCGTTGACTGATCCATGAGAGCAAATGTAAGTCTTTCAGCCACCACCAGCCTTTAGAGCGAAGTGTCCATTTTGAAACAGTATAAAGTCAGCCTCTGAGAAGCAAAAAAATAGCAAGCCAGCTGCAGTAAGAACAGAAAATCGAGCACAAACAGATATCTAAAAAAAAAAAAAACCACACACGCACGCGCACACAAATACCATGCACAAACACACATACACACACACACAAACACATACACATGACACACACAAACACACACAAACACATACACACACACACAGAGTGACACACTTACACTCACAGCGAGAGAGAGAGAGAGAGAGAGAGAGAGACAGAGAGACAGAGAGACAGAGAGAGAGAGAGAGAGAGAGAGAGAACTCAGAACTCAGAACTTTATTACATAAGGATAAAGGTTTTAGGCTTAGCCTAATCTTCCAACCTGTCCTTGGAACATATACAGAGAATAATTGTAAACAAAAGCAAAGACTGCGCACATACCTCATCAAAGTATTAAACTAATAAAACATCAGAATAATGGTCGAGTATAAACATACCAAATATTGGACTCACAAAGTCATATAAAACAAAACCAGATACAAACAAACGTAAATGTTTTTTACATTTCTTAAAAAAGTACAGCAATGTATTGCCGAACAGGGCCATATATACAGGCAGCTAAAGTTTCAAGAAGAAGGGGGACGAGGGATTACACATTCAGATTAACTACATATACAATATTTAAAAAACAAACAAACACTTAAGAGCATTGCATACATTATCCGAGTACACAATGGAAACTAAACATCAGGGGCAGTTTATAGTCAAAATGGACAGTTTTTAGAGAGAGAGAGAGAGAGAGAGAGAGAGAGAGAGAGAGAGAGAGAGAGAGAGAGAGAGAGAGAGACACACACACACACACACACACACGCACACACACACACACCCGTCCCCATCCACACACACACACACACACACACACACACACACACACACACACACACGTACACCCCCTCCACACACACACACTAACACACACCAATCCGAGTCTTCCATCATGTTTGCTCTCAATGATCTTGTTTTCCCAAGACTAACAGAAGAATGATTCAATCTTAATTCACTCTGTCATTCTTTGCATCGAATCTCCCACTTTTGACATTCAAAGCTTTCCGTGCATCGTGTACCCATCATTTGTCTGACAATGAAGCTTTAATGGGAAAACGAGTTGATTTATTGTATCCGTTTTCTAGTATTTCTTTGTGATCAGACGAATCATAATTATATTGATCTGGTATGATGAGACTTAGTCTTACATCAGAAAAAACAACAACTAAAAACGGCAAGGTTATCGAGGTCATAAAAACAACATAAAATATTTACCCTGTCTGTGTGTTTGTCTGTGTGTCTGACTGTCTGGCTTTATCTGGCTCTGTCTCTCTGTCTCTGTATCTGTCTCTCTCTCTCTCTCTCTCTCCCACTGTGTTTGTGTGTGTGTATGTGTGTGTGTGTGTTTGTTTGTGTGTTTGTGTGTGTGTGTGTGTGTGAACTAATATAAACAACGTTAGACTCTGTCTCTGTCTGTCGGTATGTCTGTCTGTGTGCCCCCCCCTCCCCCGCATCTCTCTCTCCCCTCTCCCCCTCTCTCCCCCTTTCTCCCCCTCTCTCTCCTTCTCTCTTTTATCCCCTCTCTCTTTCCCTCTCTCTCTCTGGCTGACGCCCTCCGGCGCACCTCCCGCTTATTTTCTTCACAATGTTTTCCATTCCCAAATTCCATCATAATCCCTTTTGCTCAAGTCTGGCAATTACCACTTCATCAAAGATTGTATTTCCATAGTCTCGCTGAGGCGCGGAGCATGAACAACCTGATTACGTCACGCCAATGTGTCGTAAAATACGTCACCCTGGGAGCAGGCCTTAGGTAAGGGACTGGAATCTGATAAAAAAAATTAAAAAAAACTCCCCCGAAACAAATCCCATCCCTACCCAAACACACACGCACCCTTCCGACATCCATGTCTCAAGCACCACCAAGATGTATAGTCAGAGACTGACATCTCAAATTATCGTTCCTTCTTGTGGGTTAGTTTTAAAGTTACTGCGCTTGTCACTTCCAGGTGCACGGATCCCCTTGGGCTTTCAGTCATGCCACAGGCATCTATCCATATGAAATGACACCAAATTTCATTGACCGTCTTGCAAGGATTCAAAAACTGCCTTTTTTACGAATTAAGTACAGCATTGTCCTAGCAAGAGTAAGTCTCGATTAGGCCCCTCACGTGACACGAATATATACCCGATAAGGGCAAGATGTCTTTGAGCCCCCGTCTCATTGGGCCCCCGTCTCATTGGGGCCCCGTCTCTTTGGGCCCCCGTCTCGTTGGGCCCCCGTCTCGTTGGGCCCCCATCTCGTTGGGTCCCCGTCTCATTAGGCCCCCGTCTCGTTGGGCCACCAAGTCTAAATATTATGACCTTTCAGGGTCAATGTCATTTAAAGGTTAAAGGGAGATTTAGGCATGCTGGCCTTCTTGTGAGTATTACCAGTCCGTCGAAAGCTGACGAATTGAAATATTCTAAAGTAATGAGCATGAGCTGCGTCTACATCCCATTACTGGATTGCGTAAATGTGTGTACAGCCGCACTCGCCTAAACGAAACACGCTTTAGCAAAAAACTCGGATATCTGAAACCAAAATCAATTCCCCGCTAGACCCCCTCTTTGTAAGACTATTTATAATTTGGATAAGCCAAACTCTGTCAAAAAATAGCTAACTCAAACATGGACATCTCAAACGTGATTTTGACAGATAAGCCAAACTCTAAACATTGTCGGAGAGACATTTCTTTAATTTCTGCTTGAAAAACACGTCAGGAAGATAAATATATTTCGTCACGGCTATAATTATCCTACGGAAACGAACACGTCACCTGTTTTTGAGTATGCGAAGAAACTGATGACGTGTGCCCCATGTTTTGCAGGCGCCATTGTTTGGACAGAAATACTGGTGTGCGTGAATTAGGTGGTGGGTTCAGGGTTAGAGATGAGATGGCCGAGGGAGGGTCTGTGATGGTTTACGGGAGGCTTACTGTGCCTTTAACGTGGAGGGGTTGTAGCTTTGCATTGCTGAAATACAGAATATACCGTTCAGGGTTGTTTATTATGCTGGGGGCCCAAAGAGACGGGGGCCCAATGACAAGTTTTGTTATTGCTACAAAAAGTGTGGGGGCCCAATGAGACGGGGACCCAATGAGACGGGGGCCCAATGAGACGGGGGCCTAAAGAGACGGGGGCCCAATGACAAGTTTTGTTATTGCTACAAAAAGTGTGGGGGCCCAATGAGACGGGGGCCAAATGAGACGGGGGCCCAATGAGACGGGGGCGCAAAGGGCAAATCCCCCCGATAAGACACACAATCATAACCTTGCTGGCAGGTACTAGGTTCGCACACACACACACACAGTAACATATAAGCACAGACACACAGACACGGACACAGGCACTGGCACAGACACATAAACACAGGCATGGACACACAGACATAGACACAGACACAAATCCCCCCCCCCAACACACACACACACACAAACACCACTGGACACAAACATGCACACACACACACACACTCACACACACACACACACACACACACTCACACACACACACACTCACACACACACACACACACACACACACACACACACACACACACACACACACACAGACACACACACAAAGACAATATCAAAAAATTCAAAAATTGCTTGGAGCCTTTGTTTTTAATTGTTTCAATATTGAATGAAATAATTTGTACATTATTTATCCATTCAGTTATTGTACAACTTGTGTCAATATCCTTAAGGGTTGATGACAATAAATTCTATTCTATTCTATTCTATTCTATTCTATTCTATTCACACACACACACACACACACACACACTTTGTCCGTGCTGTCTTATGAAAGTAAGCTATCCTAGAACTAACAATCACCGGACACCCCTACGCACACAGAAGTCACTTTTCTAGAATACTGGCTAAGGGTAAAGTACCAAGCATACCCTTAAGGCAGGCAGAATAATTGAAAGGGACCAGCACGACATTTTGTCTGCCAGTAATTATTGTTGTATCAAAAACAGCTGAGACGGGAGGGCACAGTATCATATTGCTGTCTCCATTAGCCTTGGCACAAAGAAAAGCCTGCGAGACTAGATTAAATGTCACCGACAAGGAGCTGGATTCTGAAGAAAAAAGAATGGCGGTCACGAACATGGCGGCCATTGTTCGCTTCTGACTCTCTGGTCATCACGAACGTATTGGTAGTTTTGCTCTGTCTGCATGGCGAAAGACACGGACATTTACATGATGAACTCATCTATATAATGGGGTATGATTGCTTGACCGACTTTATAAGTTGAACAACCGAATGAAATTAGTTATTTATTGTAAGTTTGGAGGACTATAAGCATTAAAGAATCATCACCCTCATCATCATCATCATCATTATCATCCTCCTCCTCCTCCTCCTCTTCAAGAAGAAGAAGAAGAAGAAGAAGAAGAAGAAGAAGAAGAACAACAACAACAACAACAACAACAACCAACAACCAACAACCACAGCAACAACAACAAAAACAACAACAACAACAACAACAACAACAACAACAATTTACCGAAAGCAAAGGGTACACACAAACAAAGCCCCCACAGATTACAGAAAAAGAAAACAAGTTTCGTTATGCGAAATTATATCATTGAGTCAAGCTGTAGAACTCACATAATGAAAGTGTATCCATTCGAGTTTTGTTCTCACCAAGCCTAGAAAAGCCATAGGTTTGTCGAAATCTCGCACCCGAGATAGCACCGACACATTGTCTCGGTAACGCATGTCCAATTATCCTAATTGAAAAAAAAAGGCGTGTCATTGCCGCCTCTACTTTTACTAAAAGACGGATATAACGCCATCCAAGACATTTAGCGAAAACAGGACGACTAAACCTGGGGTTATCATCGGTAAGAATTGGTATGTACAGTTTCATAAAGATAGGTCCAGTAGTTTTCTCTGAATCGCTCTACACATACACACTCATACACCACCACCCTCGTCTCGATTCATGGTCTAGGTTGAAACATTAAATCTTTTAGAAGAATAGAAGAAAAGACTAAAGCCAGACCAGTTAGTAACAGTAATCCTGCAAAAGCGCATCGTCAACACGGACAAGTAATCCTTCACATCATGAGCAATTGAAGCTGACGATTGTTTTGTTTACCTTGTTTTCCCAAAAGATAGCAACACATTTTCCATTTGTCAAGAACAGATGTTCCGCGTATCGATTGAGGGCAATGCACCCCAGGCAACTGACTTTAAGCAACGACGACTGTCGCGATGACGACCGAGATAGCTGAGCAAATTACTTGGGAAAGCTGTTTACGATCAAAACCTTGCGATAAGACACACGCTTTAGGTTTTTCCTGAGAAAATATGTTTTAAGTTAACAAAGAACGATATTCCCTTAACACACACACACACACACACAAACACACGCGCGCGCGCGCGCACACGCACACACACACACACACACACACACACACATACACACACACACACACACAACCACATGTAACATCAATACAGCGTCGGAAAGGAACACAAATAATCAGACATGTTCTGACATGAAAGACGATTAATTATTTTTGAGAAGAAAAATCATTCGTGAGGCTTGTTTACGAACTGTTCTTGTGACAATACATGCGGTTTATTTAGATCTTTAATGTTCTATGTGTATATATATATAGAGAGAACAGAAACCAGCTAGTTTCTTGCATGCAAGACTTGAAAAATCAACAAACAAACAAAAATAGACTATTCACGTACAGCTTCTATATCTATATATATATACGACTAGTGTCTGTGTGTCTGTCTGTGTATCTGTCTGTGTGTCTGTGTGTCTGTGCGCGATGCACGGCCAAAGTTCTCGATGGATCTGCTTCAAATTTGGTGGGCATATTCAAGTAGACCCGGGACACGACACAACCTGGTCGATATTTCAACACGTGCTCTCAGCGCGCAGCGCGGAACCGATTTTGGTTCCACCTCAGCTATTTTGGTTCCACCTCAGCTACCCGGGCCCCCATACCGACACACCATAGCCGCTACACCACATCACAACGCCAAAGTTCTCGGTGGATCTTTTTCAAATTTGGACACCGTATTCAGCTACACCCCGGACACAATATCATCGATGAGATATTTCAACACGTGCTCTCAGCGCGCAGCGCTGAACTCATTTTCGTTTTTGTGTTCATTTCACCATTATAAGTAACTCTTCCTTATCTTCTCCAGTGTTTGGCGTTTATCTCCCTTCCTTCGTGTGGCTTTCCCGTTCAGTTCTAAGTTACTATTACTATTTTTAGAATGTCACTGCGCTGTCCACTGCGCTGTCCACAACGCTTCCCTTGCACCCGTAAGTTGTTCTTACTGTCAAAGTGAAAAGGTCGAATCAATTTATAGCCACGCGAAAAATACACTCTCACCTATCTCTATATATTTATAGATACAGATATGCATATATATATACGGCTTCTCTGTGTGTGTGTGTGTGTTTGTGTGTGTGTGTGGGCAAAAACCTGTGTATTGTAGAGTTCTGTTTGTGATGTGGTCTAGCGGCTTTTGTCTGTCTGTATGTTCTGGCATGTGAGAAGCCACAGCAGATAATATAGGGCCAAGAAATAAGCTCTAAAATTCTCAATCCCGTTTGACAGGACTTCGCCTTCAAAGGTGATTGTGGTGAACCGCCACGCTGTCTGTCTCTGTCTCGCGCCGTTCACCCCAAATTCCCGTTTCTGAGTAACTATTTTTAGAATGTCACTGCGCTGTCCAGAACGCTTCCCTTGCACCCGTAAGTTGTTCTTACTGTCAAAGTGAAAAGGTCGAATCAATTTATAGCCACGCGAAAAATACACTCTCACCTATCTCTATATATTTATAGATATAGATATACATATATATATATATATATACGGCTTCTCTGTGTGTGTGTGTGTGTGGGCAAAAACCTGTGGATTGTAGAGTTCTGTTTGTGATGGGGTCTAGCGGCTTTTGTCTGTCTGTATGTTCTGGCATTTGAGAAGCCACAACAGATAATATAGGGCTAAGAAATAAGCTCTAAAATTCTCAATCCCGTTTGACAGGACTTCGCCTGCAGAGGTGATTGTGATGAACCGCCACGCTGTCTGTCTCTGTCTCGCGATTCACCCCGGCGAAGCCGGGTATTCCTCTAGTATATATATATATACGACTAGTGTCTGTCTGTGTATCTGTCTGTGTGTCTGTGTGTCTGTGCGCGATGCACGGCCAAAGTTCTCGATGGATCTGCTTCAAATTTGGTGGGCATATTCAAGTAGACCCGGGACACGACACAACCTGGTCGATATTTCAACACGTGCTCTCAGCGCGCAGCGCGGAACCGATTTTGGTTCCACCTCAGCTATTTTGGTTCCACCTCAGCTTACCCGGGCCCCCATACCGACACACCATAGCCGCTACACCACATCACAACGCCAAAGTTCTCGGTGGATCTTTTTCAAATTTGGACACCGTATTCAGCTACACCCCGGACACAATATCATCGATGAAATATTTCAACACGTGCTCTCAGCGCGCAGCGCTGAACTCATTTTCGTTTTTGTGTTCATTTCACCATTATAAGTAACTCTTCCTTATCTTCTCCAGTGTTTGGCGTTTATCTCCCTTCCTTCGTGTGGCTTTCCCGTTCAGTTGTAAGTTACTACACTGCGCTGTCCACTGCGCTGAGCGTCTTCGGATATTCCCGGCGTTCTGTTACTGTTACCTATTTTTAGAAGGTCAACGCAGTGTACAGAACGTAAATTGGACCCGTAAATTATCCTCACTGTAAAAGTGCAAAGGTCGAATCAATTTATAGCCACGCGAAAAATACACTGTCATCTATCTCTCTATAGATACGGCTTCTCTGTGTTTGTGTGTGTGTGTGTGTGAGTGTGTGTGTCTCTATGTAAGCAACACCTGTGCATTCTTCAGTTCTGTTTGTGATGTGGTCTGGCGGCTTTTGTGTAATTTTATGTACTGGCCTTCCTTTGAGAAGCCATAACTTGCTCAGTCCTGTTTGAGTGGAGTTCGCCTCCAAAGGTGATTAACACGGTTACATTCGTCGACAAGGATGGGACTCGATATGGTCAGGAATGGCATTATGGCCACTGAATCATTTTCGTGCTGTTCCCATTCCACGAATCTGGGAGGGACCTAAGCTTGGCGGGTCCATAGTTCGGCGTACGGCTCTAAGTACTTCTTCCCGGCGAAGCCGTCTACCCGGCGAAGCGGGTATTCATTCTAGTCGACAATATATCGCTTTAGTTGCAGTACATATATATCATTAACATTAATATTGTGACAGGGGAGGCTACCGCTCCTTTCACAGCAGACTCTGCACCCGAGTTGTTGGCCTTTAAAGTCAACACCGGTGTATTGTAGAATTCTGTTTGTGATAGGGTCTGGTGGTTTCCGATTGTCTGTATGTTCATGGAAACCTTCGGGTTTGCATAACAGTTTTTAGAGGGCTAAGAAATTAGCCCTAACATTTTCAATCCTGTTTGATTGCACTTCGCTTCCCGAGGTGATCGTAGTGTTTCGGCACTCGGTTACAATATAAATGAAGTAAAACATAGGTCTTTGTTCATGTATTTCTCAACAACAACAAAATTAAATAAATGAGGTAAAGTATAGGCATTGGTTAGTGCTGTTAAACCTGTTCTTTCATATTGTTTCTTTAACGGTTAGTGTTGTCTTGTCCCGAAGAATACGAGGTATGATCCAAACAAAATGATCAAACCCCAATTATACAAGTCTCAGGCCACTGATCATAAAAAGTACTATATCATTTGAAAGGCCAAACATTTAACTGGTATACCTCCAAAAGATAACGTCAATTGGTTACTACATCATACATGACGAGGTTTTAAAATACGTCACTTTTGGGTTGTGCTCACAAAAAAGGGGTCTTTTGTCAAGCACCATAAAAATCTTCACTTCTTTGAAGAATGTAGCTGGGTAATGGTACAACGAAAATGTCTACAAAGCTGAAGAATGTTACATGAATCAAAGCTGTTCCATATTCGACAATCTGACGAAATAAAAGGGAAATTGAAACTGGGGAAAAGGGGAATAACTCTGACAAGCCAAAAAGACTTCCGAAGAGCGCTTTAAACGAGAAAAATGTAGCTGCTGTGTCAAAATGTAAGAACTAAGATTAACAAGTGTACATGCGGGTATATAAAGATCAAAACTTCAACTTTCAAATGGAACAATACAAAGAGTTCTACTCAATGATCTTCGGCTTCAAAAGCTGACCGCAAAATGGGTGCCTCATTAGCTGACAGGGGAACGGAAGGACCATCAGGGTCCTCTCGCACGCGATCTGCTCAGCCGTTGTGAACCCAGTAGACCCACATTTGTTATTACTGTAATGACTAATTATGAGACTTTGGTTTCCTTCTACTTTAGTGCCAGAAAACACAGAAACAAAGCGTGTCTAGACCAACATGACGAGATGCATCAAACTTGCAAGCGAGGTTTTCAAAGCAGAAACAGGGCTATTCGCTCTATTTTTCGACCACGAAGGTCCCATTGCTGTCGATATTCTGTCTGCTGACAGCACTGTCATTGTCACATACTATGCCGAAACCGTTTTACCCAAACTTATTCACGAGTTTGGCAGTTAGCGACCAAACTGCGAAACCCAGACTGCCCTTCTCCTTCATGAAAATGACAATCTCCACAAAAGAAGGGCCGTAACTCCATTCCTAAAAGACCAAATGATCTCATTTTTGCCTCACACATTTTTCAGACCTGATTACACCCCTTGAGATTGCTGAACATACCCTCTTTGAACATCAGACTTTTTGCCAACAAGTTTCACTGCACCCAGGACCTACAAAAAAGACGTCAAATCAGAGCTGAAAAGCAACTCCAAATAAGGCCACCTTAAGGCCTCTTCTGATTGGCTTAGACACTTGTGACTATGCATAAATGTCGAAGGAGAGTAGTTCTAATGACTGCTGTAATTTGGACCAGATACGCCAAACGGTCTCTGCGAAAATCACATTAATTTTGATCATTTTGTTTGGATCATACCTCGTATCAGGACGAAAATAGCGACCGGTGATTTGTTTCTAAATTGCTATCAGATATTTACCCATCTTGACCGCTAGTCTTTTTTGCTTCCAACCAACCCTCGTCTCGATTCCCCCCTCTACGTTAAAACATTTAGTCAAAACTTGACTAAATGTAAAAAGAAGCAATCAAACAAAGAAACTTGATCACTCTCAAGAATTGGTTGAGATGTGATAAGTCTAGGACTGGTCTCCAGCCTCCTAAGGCCTTGGGGACCGCAACAAGTCTCCCGTAGAACCCCGGGGATGAGTGGTCGAGAACAACCTCGACTGCTTCTTTCTGGATAAGAGAGGTGATCTCTGTCTGAAGAACACATTTTACCTCTGGTTTGTTTTGGAACTTGAATTGTGGTGGCTGTCTGGTTAGAGGTTTAATTCCATTTGGGAAAATTACAGTGATACAAAGTTTTGTGTTGTCCAAATTAACCCATTTATTCATGAATTTGCCCGACTCATATGAGGATTGTATAACCAGTTTCAAGAAATTGTTATTTTCATTTGTGTGGGATGTTTTACATCACGCATTCGTATCTGTTGAAGGGTGAAGACCCACCAAACTGTTTTGGGTGCGATGAATCATGGACCATTGACCACGTCTTACCAAGTGTGTCGACGTTCAAGAGATACCTGACAAACACAACATTGCAGAAATTCTGAAGGTTTTATTTCGGGATGTTCGGGGACACGATTTTTAACTTTTTAAAAGATTTGAAGTACAAATTATCCTCTCTCAGTGAGAGCTCGGTAGAACATTGACCAGGCTACCTCACCGGTCGAACAGTTGGGGTGCATTTACAAAAGCTTCACGCACAACAGGACAAGTTACAAAATGGTTGTGCGTGGCGAAAAAAGTCAACCTTAGCAAAACATCCTTCATAGGTGCTTGCAATTGTCATTATAATATGGCAGGGATTTAATGGACCAGCAAATTAGATGGACCAGCAGCAAAAAAGATAGACCAGCAGCAAAAAAGATGGGTTTCAACAGCAAATTAGCTGCGATAAATATTTTGGGAAGATTCCGAAGATTCCGACGATCACGGATTGTTGTCTTTCGTGGAGTACTTCAAGGGGTCATGAATCGACCGCAATGACACCTGGTACGAAGGCTACGCCCCGGGAATTCCTTTCACAAACAATGGACTGGAGGCAATAAACCAGACCATCAAACGTCATAACACATTTTGTGAGAGGCTTGACTTGTCCAGATTCCTAACCCTTGTTGAAAGAGACATTGTCCTGAACTGGTCCAGAGAGAGAGACAACGCTCAGCCTGATCATATCCCAGTGACCCAAGAACCAGACAGAACCTTGCCCTGCTGGACGGCTGCCTATCAGTGGGCATCTTCAAACGCAAAGTCCATCAAGAGGAACCAGAAAGTGTTCGTGGCCTCGGAGTCGCTTCAGACCAGTTCCAGAGAGCCTCTTGGGAATCGTTTGACTAGTACAAGGAGAGCCGGAACTCGGTTTGGAGTCTGACCGTGGAGGACAACAGAATTGACTGCAATTGCCCTGTCTACATGAAGTCCAACATATGTAAACACCCACTTGGCATGGAAATCCGGCTGTCCATTTCTGAACCACCAGCGCAGGCAAAGACCGTCCACCTGGGAGAGAAGCGAAAGAGGGGACGACTTATTTCTGCCCCATTTTTACTGTTTAAGAAATCTGCTTGGCTGTTCAATTAATCTATTCTGCTGTTGAATTCATCCAATTTGCTGCTTCACATTCGCTGCTCACTCCTTCCTATTTGCTGCTGAAACCATCTATTTTGCTGGTAAACAAATTTTATGCGTTATAATATTCATTCCGTTTACATCAAATATTAATCATCTTCATGCCCGTATACGCTCACGTGTTCAGTATCAATTATAAATACATTCAGTTTTCAAATTTAAACTTAAAAGATCGCGGATGTTAAGGCGAAAGTCTTCCTGATAATTTCGATATTACAAAAACAATAAACAGTTATTTCTGTAATAATTATATGATCAATAATAACAAACAACATAGCATTCTAAACAAACACACACACACACACACACACACACACACACACACACACACACACACACACACACACACACACACACACACACACACACACACACACACACACACACACACACTCACACACACACACACACTCGCATACTCTCTCACACACTTTTCTCTCTCTCTCTCTCTCTCTCTCTCTCTCTCTCTCTCTCTCTCTCTCTCTCTCTCTCTCTCTTCCTGTTTCAAACAAACAACTACAACATCATTCCTTCAACAACATCACCAACAAAAACACGACAACCACCACCTGCATCCTTGTCCTTACACCCTTGAATACCTTAAAAAAAAAAAAAAAGCTTGAATAGTTTTTCTTTTCCTTCGTCATGCATTATTTTGTCTCCGTCCCGCAGCATGAACAATCATGGAGCCCAACTCACAACCCCACCCACATCCCCCCTCCCAACGAAAATGCAACGGCACTCTTGCAGCCACACCGCACATTCCGTTATCTTCAACTCATTATCACCTCCCAGCCTTCAGGCTGTCTTTTGCACCATTTGCTCCAGTATGGGTGTCGGGGGTTCGGGCAATCAATGATGCAGTATGATTTACGGTTTCGCAGGTATATGTATTGATTATGCGAGAGCGACAGATCTGCCCTGAAGAAGAATTCTTCCGATGTGCACATTTTGTTTCTTTGCACTCTCCTTCATTCTTCGTGAATAACGACAGGACAGGGACAGATGGTGGGCTTTGGGTGTGTTGAAATCAATAAAACAGCAAAAACAGGAAGTGTTTTGAGAAAAGCATCTGGCAAAACAAGAAAAGCAAAAACACTACAAAGCAAACAAAACAAAAACAAAACATGTAAGACACCATCAGAATCACAATAACGAGAGAGGCAAAAGGCACTTACAAGACACTTTTTGCAGGCTTGAAAATTCACATTAAAGGAATGAAAATGTGTTGATGGATACAAGTCGTGCCGAATTCAGTGAATTGTCGACCGCAACACGGTGGCCTAGTGGTAAGGCGTCCGCCCAGTGAGCGGGAGGTCGTGGGTTCGAACCCCGGCCGGGTCATACCTAAGACTTTAAAATTGGCAATCTAGTGGCTGCTCCGCCTGGCGTCTGGCATCAAGGGGTTAGTGCTAGGACTGGTTGGTCCGGTGTCAGAATAATGTGACTGGGTGAAACATGAAGCCTGTGCTGCGACTTCTGTCTT
This sequence comes from Littorina saxatilis, assembly GCF_037325665.1. Lineage (NCBI taxonomy): Eukaryota > Metazoa > Mollusca > Gastropoda > Littorinimorpha > Littorinidae > Littorina > Littorina saxatilis. The sequence goes on along the minus strand of NC_090245.1, from coordinate 31,087,959 downwards.
GTGTGTGGCGCACGTTAAATGTCAACGCAGCACCGCCCTGATATCACCCTTCGTGGTGGACTGGGCGTTAAGCAAACAAACAAACAAAAATGAATTGCCGAATTTTGCAGATTCGGCAACATTTTTGCGTATTTCTTGTAATCGGCAAAACGCTGCCCATTACGCGAATTCTGCAGCGTTTTGCCACACATGCGTACACGATTCTATAACTTGCCCATTTTGCGAAGTCTAGGGAGGTAAGGCAATGTTAATGCAATGTTCTGGCGACACAAAAAGTAACGGACTGGTTGCTGCTTGTGCGAAATGGGCAAGTTTTAGAAACCTGTACGCATTTTCGGCAAAACGCTGCCGATGTCCCCTAGTGGGCAGCGTTTTGCCGATTACGCGAAATGGGCAAAAATATTGTCGATTCCGCGAAATCGGCAATTCCGTCAGCATCACCCACATCTTCTCTTGACGACATGCTTTCGTTCGAGCCAGTCGCTTAGTTTTCTCTTTTTTTCATGATAGTGTGTCTGTTGTTTGTTTCATTTTTGTTTCATATTTTATTTATTTTCATTTTCCTTACTTTATGTCTTCTCTGCGGAGTTGAAAGCACTGCAGCTGGCCCTGTACCAGGTGCAAACAGGTATACCAGTCCAAAGAGAGAGACTTTCTTATCCTGTCGGAGTCGCTGTCGGCACTGGCAGCCGTAAAAGGAATGAAGCTGGACCACCCACTCCAGGTGGAGATCCAAGAGCTACACGCATCTTTGATTGAAGAAAGCAAAACGATAGTGTTTGCATGGGTACCCTCCCATGCGGGGATTCGAGGAAACTCAGCAGCTGATCAAGCGAGGCTGCTAACGAAGCAAGAGAAATACCAATCTCTGACGAAAAAGAAAAGTTTTCCGATTTCAAAGCTCGCACGAACGAATACATTCGACGACTGTGGCAGGACAAGTGTGAGGAGATCAAACTTCACACGATCCTCCCTCAGCTATCGGACAGCTTGCCGCAATGCCGCCTAAACAGGAGAGAGGAGACAGTTCTTTGTCGCCTCCATGTTGGTCACACTTATATCACGCAATCATATCTGTTGTAGGATGAAGACCCACCGTATTATTTTGGCTGCGATGAACTTTGGACCATTTAACATGTCCTCATCAAGAGTATATAGACGTTCAAGAGATTCGTGACAAACACTACAGTGATGACACTCGGAAGGTGTTATTCCGGGATGTTCCCCCGGACACGACTTTTAAGTTTTTAATAGAGATCACGATTTTTAACAAGATTTGAAGTTCAACATGTAAAAGTGATGAAGTCTTAGAACCTTCTTTTTACAGTGATAGACCTGGTTGTGAATAGTTTTAAGCATGGAAGTTACCATGAGAACTGAACAAGGAAACACACTTGCATCGGTCTGGAATAGCATTAACACGCTGAAGAGACGATACACAATAACAACCAACCAACCATCCTTACTTTATTTTACCATTGCTGGGAAATCCCAGTCGCTCCCTCTCAGTGGAAAGCTGGCAGCAACCAGACGCGCAACACTGAGGTGTTTGCGTGCGTAGGTGTAAACAGACCCCCCCCCCCCCCTACATTTTTGGAAGATTTCAGCAACAGATTAAGGCAATGAGCGGCAGTAAAATTAAACTTGGAGAATACATGGAATAACCTAGTTTTTCTGAGTAGTTACTGAAGAGACTTATACAAATAAATGTAAAATATTTAGATACTAATGGACACAGACTGTCGTTGCTATGGAACAGCCGCCATATTGGATTTCTAGGAAACGGTTTTACAGCAACATCATACATCAGACATGCATAATATTTGGCACAAGGATACACAAGACTAGTATCTGCAATCATATAGAATGATATTTTGACTAAAGACTACAGTTGAATTTAAATAAACAATTTTAATAAGGATTAATGAATTTCTAACTGCATATTTATTCATTAATCTTTATTTCAAACATTAATTTAATTTCAACTGTAGTTTGTTGTCAAAATATCGTTCTGATTGTAGATAAAAGTCTTGTGTATCTTTGTGCCACATATTAAGCCTTTCTGATGTATGATGTTGCTGTAAAACCGTTTCCTAGAAATCCAATATGGCGCTGTGTCTACCAGTTTTCATAGCGACGGCAATATGTGTCCTTTAGTTTTCGCAACTTTTTTGTTTCTTAATATAAGTCACTTCAATAACTACCCAGAAAACTAAGTTACTCCATGTTTTTTCCATGTTTCATTTTGGTCATTCTAGTGCGCGTTTCCAAATTTCAAATCACAATTGATTTCGGCTAGGTGTATGTTTCATGCAACAGTAGAGGTTGCCCAACACGTTACAATACGATGCATGCGATCAATTGCATTCGACTTTTGCTGCTTCGTGTTTGTGCTGCATTGTGGTAACATGAATAGGCCTCGAGCAAGCCTAAATGATGCAGAAGAAAAACGATCGAGATGTGCGGACAAGGGGAGACAGAGAAAAATACAGGAGAAGGGAAAACACCTCTCGAACATAATGCTCTGTTTATGTTCAAAATAGCCTCTCCTGCGTCACTCATGGTTGTAGTGGTGTGAAGACATTTTCACAATTAAATAAGCCGCATTCACGTGTACAGCTAGTATGGACGCTTGAGGGGGTGTGCTGTCTGCGTCGTTCGTGGTTGTTTTGGTGTGAGCTAGGGCACTGAGAACAAACAGGGTTCTACGGTTTCCTTTCTACATTTGCAGCTCTGTTTGTGTAAAAGCAGTGTCAAAAATAATCCCCATTCACGTATGCCGTCATTATATGTACCCCGAATATCGAGGGTTCTTCTGTTTGTGTTCCAAGTCAATTACGTGGGGTTTCGACTTTTCTTCTGAGGAACATTTCTGAGGCATACCTACTCAACAGCTTTTTTTTTATTGATGCATTTTTTTCTGCGTCAATGGCACGTGCATTGCAAGTTTCAGCCTCTCGGGCTATTGCTCTCGAAACTCGCCAACATGTCCTTCTTTTATGTGGGCATCATCAACAACAAGAACAACCAACTCTTCGACGAACAGGAAAACCCAATGTTTCTTTTCCGCCGTTAATTTATTTTTTTTAGTTTGTTTTATTCTAATATGTTTTGGTTTGGGCCTCAAGGCATTGAGGGGGGGGGGGGGGGGGGGAGACCCATATTTATGCAGAATGAAAAAAAAAATAGAAAGAGAAAACAAACACAGAAAAAAAAGGAACAAACATTTTAATCTTAAAAATCCTTCACAGTAATCACCGCAACCCCCGGAGTTTCTGCGTCATTTATGGTTGTGTTCTTGTCAAGATAATGTCAGAAATTAGCCCCATTCGCGGTTGCACCTCATAATTATGCACTCTGAAACGAGAGTTCCACACTGTGCCTTCCAAGTCATTATTTTTATAGTCATGGTTGTATCAAGACAGAGAGGAAAATTCCTTTGAACGCATGACTCACTAACCACCCAGAAATCTTCTGCTTGTCTTCTACGTACGTGTATTACGGTTGTTCTGACATCAAGACACGACACATAAAAAAAAAGTTTCCCCAACATCATATATTTGATATGTTACATCCTCTGTTCATCTCCAGGCGCTATTTTTCAATTCTACATCTCTTCTGGCTTGACCAATACGGCTTTGAGATTAAGGTCCCCTCTCCTAATGATCTCGTCACCACAGGCAATGCCATTATCCTAAAGCCTACTCGTCAGAAAAGACTTACCCCTGATACACTAAGTATCTCTCTTTCTTTATCTCTACCTGTATCTCCCTATATCTGTCTCTATACCCCTCCCTCTCTCTCTCTCTCTCTCTCTCTCTCTCTCTCTCTCTCTCTCTCTCTCTCTCTCTCTCTCTCTCTCTCTCTCTCTCTCTCTTGAGCAGAACTTTTTTCCGTCTAAATTGAAAAGCGCCAAAGTCATACCCCTTCCCAAATGTAAAGATCTCTCAGACCCAAGTAATTTTAGACCCATTTCGTTGCTGCCTGTTTTGTCAAAACCATTAGAACGGCATGTGCACAAGCATCTTCTTGCTTACATGGAAGAACAACATTTGTTCCATCAGTTTCAATCCGGTTTTCGGTCCAAGCATGCTTGCCACACAGCTCTTACGTCTCTCTGTGAAGCTTGGCTGTCAGCAATGAACAAGTCTGAAGTTACAGGAGCATTGTTTTTGGATTTTAAGAAAGCATTTGACTTAGTCGATCATTCCATATTGTTGAACAAATTACACTATTATTTGAGAAACGATTCGGTCTGTGACTTCTTTAAATCGTATCTTGCTGACCGGACACAATATGTCACTCTACAATGCCAGAATTCGTCTACTGCGCTAGTAAAACATGGCGTCCCTCAAGGGTCTGTATTAGGACCTATTCTCTTTTGTATTTACGTTAATGATTTGCATTTACATGTATCGGATGATAAAGTCAAATGCAAGTTTTTTGCAGACGATTCGTCTATTCATACCAGTAACACCTCGTTGGAATCAGTAAATTCTTCCCTGAAGAACACTTTGGACGAAGTTGCGAAATGGTGCACATCAAATGCCATGATACTGCACCCGGAAAAAACTAAAAGCATTGTTATTACCACAAGACAAAAGCATCAGATAAGTCCTCTTAAATTACAACTGTCCTTAGGTACAATACAGCAAGTTAAAGAACATCGCATACTTGGTGTAACTGTCGATGAAGAAATGAAATGGCAAACACACATAAGCAACCTCTGCAAAGTATTATCAAGGAATTTGTATTTGTTGTCAAAACTCAAACATTATGCCAAATCTGAAACATTAAAAATGTTCGTTCATGCTCATATAATACCTCATATTAATTTTGCTTCGACATTGTGGGATGGCTGCAGTGATGTTCACTTATTGAAACTCAATTCTTTGTACCTTAAACAGCCTTAATTTCCTTCCCCTAAAAACCCACCTTGCATACAATAAGGCTGTCTTTATGTATAAATTAGTTCATGGTGATGTGCCCAGTTATGTGCTATCCTATTTTACACATGTTACGAAGAGGTATGGGTCTCAAAATTTACTTCCTCCAATTCCTCGTATAGATCTTTATAAATCCAGCTTAGCTTTTTCAGGATCATCTCTGTGGAATTCTTTGCCAATAGAAATCAAACGATCCGCATCCTTAAAGGCCTTTAAAAGGCAGTTGCACACACATTTGATCACACTACAAACTGCCCCTGATGTTTAGTTTCCATTGTGTACTCGGATAATGTATGCAATGCTCTTAAGTGTTTGTTTGTTTTTTAAATATTGTATATGTAGTTAATCTGAATGTGTAATCCCTCGTCCCCCTCCCCCTTCTTCTTGAAACTTTAGCTGCCTGTATATGGCCCTGTTTAGCAATACATTGCTGTATTTTTTAAAGAAATTTTAAAAACATTTACGTTTGTTGTGTCTGGTTTTGTTTTATATGACTTTGTGAGTCCAATATTTTTTATCTTTATACTCGACCATTATTTTGATGTTATATTAGTTTAATACTTTGATGAGGTATATGTGCAGTCTTTGCTTTGTTTACAATTATTCTCTGTATATGTTCCAAGGACAGGTTGGAAGATTAGGCTAAGCCTAAAACCTTTATCCTTATGTAATAAAGTTCTGAGTTCTGAGTTCTGAGTTCTGAGTTCTCTCTCTCTCTCTCTCTCTCTCTCTCTCTCTCTCTCTCTCTCTCTCTCTCTCTCTCTCTCTCTCTCTCTCTCTCTCTCACACACAAGGCAGCAAAGGATGCTCTGGAGATGGCGGTTCCTCCTCTTCCTGAGCAATCTGTTCCTTTCACCGACCTTCGTCGAAAGACCCTTTTTTTAAGGTTAAAAATTTGGCAAGACAGTTGGTCCACCCGCAAGGAAAATAAACTATAATTATAAGATACGCCCTGAGCTATCAAAGCCCTTTCCTTAGTTGCCTTCAAGTAGAACAGACGAAAGTGTTTTGGCTAGGCTACACACTGGCCACACTTATATAACGCATGTCCACCTGCTTAAAAGAGAAGAGGCACCATGGTGCCATGCCTGTGATAATAGTTTTTGTGTGAGCCATTTTCTCACCGAATGCGCTGATCTGTATGATCTACGAGTGAAGTATTTTGACACCTCTATTTTGAAACATATTTTTACGGAGGTCAGCTCTACAGCCCTCTTTGGATTTTTAAGAGAGTCTGGCTTTGATTTCAAGATTTAAATTTTAAAAGCCTTGACACGTAGGGTTTCGATTTTGCTATTGTGTTCCCTTCGGGTGACATTCCTCATTTTGCTTATTGAAATTGAAATATGTGTATTGTTTAACTTGTGGGGTCCTGATTTGGCCTATATGGTCCGCGGGACCCAAAAAGCAACAAGAATCAAATCAAATCTCTCTCTCTCTCTCTCTCACTCTCTCTCTCTCTCTCTCTCTCTCTCTCTCTCTCTCTCTCTCTCTTTCCCTCTCTCTTTTTATCTCGCTCCCTCTCCCTCCCCACTTCCGCCCTAGCCCTCTTTCTCTGTCTCTCCCTCCCTCTATCTCTCTTCCCATCTATCTCTCTCCCCATCTATCTCTCCCCATCTATCTCTCTCCCCATCTATCTCTCTCCCCATCTATCTCTCTCCCCATCTCTCTCTCTCCCCATCTCTCTCTCTTTTACCTCGTACTGGCTCCTCCCTTATTCCCGAACCTCGTCGTTTCGTGTGTCATCGTTGTATGATTGCCGTGGTATCACGGATGATGTCTCTGTACTGTAAATCAATGAAACCCCTCCATGGCTCCTGTCAGTAGCTTTGCAACTTGTCTTCTTGGTCATTTTATGTCGACTGTAGGATTAGTATACTGAGAGAAGAACTGTGCTTACGTTCTGTAGCCACTATGTCATTCACCTTCCATAATAACCGGCACGGTTGGCTTAGTGGTAAGGCGTCCGCCCCGTGATCGGGAGGTCTTGGGTTCGAACCCCGGCCGGGTCATACCTAAGACTTTAAAATTGGCAATCTAGTGGCTGCTCCGCCTGGTGTCTGGCATTATGGGGTTAGTGCTAAGACTGGTTGGTCCGGTGTCAGAATAATGTGACTGGGTGAGACATGAAGCCTGTGCTGCGACTTCTGTCTTGTGTGTGGCGCACGTTAAATGTCAAAGCAGCACCGCCCTGATATGGCCCTTCGTGGTCGGCTGGGCGTTAAGCAAACAAACAAACAAACCTTCCATAATTATTGTCTGCAATTATTCTATAATATATATGCCATCTGATCCGTTCTTTTTGTTTGTGCTTTTGTGCAAGTGGTGAATGTCGTTTGTTCATGTCAATGCTCGCAGGGGTCAGGTGCCAGGAGACATGTTACATCGCTCTCATTTCGTGTTGTTGTCTATGTTTTGCTTGTGCGTGCGTGCATGCGTGCGTGGGTGTGGGTGTGTGTGCGTTGAGTTGAGTTGAGTTGTAGCTGATTTTCTTGCTTTGCATTTTGTCATAAAATGGAAACAAAATCCCAAACACGGAGTAAGGGACAATCTAGAAACTGCGAAACATATCCGGAGGCTTTGGAGGACAGGGGATGTAAAAGGGTAGAGTTGCAGTGTGCGATAAATCACAAGCTGTGCATTTGTTAGCGTTTTGGTACTGGAAATTTGACGCAGTGCGTGCAAAACAGCGATCCATTTTTGACGCAGGGGATGATGGGGGTACGTTGTAGAGGAAAAGTAGCATGTAACTATGAACAGGGCTGGGGGATCATTCGGATAACAGTGTTACACCCAGATCTAGACAAACAACTTTACAACACACACACACACACACACACACACACACACACACACACACACACACACACACACACACACACACACACACGCGCGCGCGCGCGCGCGCGCGCGCACATACACAAACACACGGGTGGTATATCCATAAGTAAAACCTTACCGAAATTATCGCGGTATTTTTTTCCTCGTATAGTATCTGCATAACTTGACCAAGCGACAAATCAAAGTGCATATTTTGACAAGCAGAAACTAACTATTTTCTGTCTGAGAAAAACTAAGAAAACAATTCAAGTCTTGCAAGTCAACAGTAGACAGGTAAAGAATAAAGAATACGTTGTATGTAACACATACATCGTTTTGATAGATGTATTGTCTTTAAACACTGAAAATATCACAATAATTATGCAGATAATAAAGTTAAAAAAAGTGTAAACATATATATCTTAAGAGAGCTGTGTTGGCGACAAATGCAGATTCAACGAATCTTACAATTTAATTGATAGTGAATAATAATACAGCAGCTTGTTTGCAAAGTCTGAACAAGCAGAAACGGTTGAAATAGGGACGCGTGCAGTTCGTAGAACTGACTGTTTGAGAATGGCCGAGGTTGTCGAATGCGGGATCGACACAACTGCTCCTCATCCGCTTGAAAATATAACAGAGAAGAAGAATTGGTGAAGAAGTTTACTGGGGAATGTATCGACGTATATTCTCAAGGGCAAAACGGTAAGATGAAGTGGTAACGCAGACAGTGTGCTTTACGGCACATGTTAGCACCCACCGCTGACAGTTTGAAGGCAATGCATAACGTTACTGAAATATACTGTGTTGTTGTTTTGGGGTAGCATATGACCCACTATAACGGCTTTGACAACGCCTGTTATGGCTTCTGAGAAGATAGACACCTACACCGTTTAACGTACCATAGCGTCATTGCTAGACAAGATAGGCGAAAACAACTGTTTTGAATACACATTTGATTGTTCTTGCCATTGCCATGCAAACCAAATTCAGTTTTAGCTGATTTGTGTCGATTTTATCTCGGGAACCTTGCTTTTTGGAATTTGATTTTCGGGGGCATCTGTGTTGTATGTTCGACTGTATAGACACTACCTCATGTAAAATAAATTGTTTGCAGAATATGGTAGGGGGATATATGGCCATTCCAGTCGTACAACTGGTTTTACAATAAACCAGGCATGAAAATTCTCCGTATTTTCCGTATTTTCCGTATTTTTGAAAAAAATAAACCGTATTTTTTTTATTTTCCGTATTTTTCCTTTTTATTTTTTTTTGATTATTTTTTTTTATTTATTTTTTTTTTTTTTCCTAGTCATAGTTATAGTAAAATAGTTTTGGGGCCATGTTTGAATCCAATTTTAAGGGTCAGATAGCCCCAGATTGCACCAAATTGCACCCTTGAAAAAAAAATTTCCGGGGGGGGCATGCCCCCGGACCCCCCTAGAAGTCTTGGCGCTTCGCGCCTGCGAAACTTGGCGCTACGCGCCTTCGAATTTTGTTTTCAGTATTTTTTTTTTTTCAGTTTTCATGCCTGATAAACGGTCTCATTCCAGACGCTTTTGTATGCCTCAGTAGTTCTTTTTGTAATGACGGGTAATATATTTGTACTTTTTAAACACCATGAGTACAAACAAGAGTACCCAACACCCTTCCCCTCACAGTGCACACAGGTTTTATTCGGGGATGTTCCCCCGGACAAGATTTTTAACTTTTTTAAAAGAGATGAAGATTTGAAGTACACAATGTGAAAGTGATGAAGTTTTAGAACCTTCTTTTTTACAGTAATAAACCTGATTGTGAATAGTTTTAAACATGGAAGTTACCATGTGAACTACCGGCACGGTTGGCCTAGTGGTAAGGCGTCCGCCCCGTGATCGGGAGGTATTGGGTTCGAACCCCGGCCGGGTCATACCTAAATCTTTAAAATTGGCAATCTATTGGCGTCTGGCATTATGGGGTTAGTGCTAGGACTGGTTGGTCCGGTGTCAGAATAATGTGACTGGGTGAGACATGAAGCCTGTGCTGCGACTTCTGTCTTGTGTGTGGCGCACGTTATATGTCAAAGCAGCACCGCCCTGATATGGCTCTTCGTGGTCGGCTGGGCGTTAGCAAACAAACAAACAAACCATGTGAACTGAAACCAACTTGCATCGATCTCGAATAGCATTGCAATGCTGAAGAGACGATAAACAAATAATAACCAACCAACTGTTGTATCTTGCATTCTTCCGCTACTAGTAGGGAGTCAACACAGCTCGTGTGTTCTGATTCTTTATTCAGTTTTGGCACATGGTTTGAATGGTGGTAAAGTGCTAGGCGGAAGTGCCAAGACTCCCAGAGTGCAATATACTAAATAGTATATTTAAAATATGGATCGGAATACAATCGGAATAATAAGGTCATGGACACAACACCAACCATCCTCTTCCCCGACTCACTATATCCTTTTTTTCCTCGAGTCACCATCATTCCCAATACACTCGATATCTGTTCCTTCTTTGACTTACCTCCTCAATCTTAACACCCCCCCCCCCCCCCCCGGTGTCCCACCAACCCCATACCTCTCCTTCCACCCTACGCGTGTCTTCTACGTCATTTGTGGTTGTTTTGGATGACGCAGAGGAAGAGAAAAAGTCATTACCCAGGCCAAGACAGGCAAGGCCGGGGGCAGGGGAGAGCGAGATGTGATGAGATGCAGAGGCGATCTCGGGGCCAGGGGAGACTATTGAAATCCGTGATGAGAACAATTACTCCCCGTGGGGCTTGAAAGGGGGCGCTCTTGGCAAGTCAATTTTCAGGGCCTCTGTTATCTTAGCTCTTCTTCGTGTTCCTTCTTTTTCTTTCTTTCTTTTTTTCTTCGTTAATTCTTGTTTTTTCTTTGTGCCATTTTTCTTACTTTGCTTTGTATCTTCTTCTTGTATAGTTTGCCGTGCTGTTGGAAAAAAAGTCTTCTTAATATTTCTCTCTTTTTCCTTCCTTCTTTTTTTCTCTCGTCTTTTAGCTTTTCTTGATGCTTCTTCTTCTGTTGTTCTCCTTCTTCCGGCTCTGTTGTTCTTGACGCTCTAGCCTTTGTTATATTTGTTCTTCGCATTTCGTTCTTGCCAAAAGAAGCAAATGTTATTTTTATTGTCCTTATCTGTATTTCTCTTCTCGGTTCTCGTTTTTCTCTTTCTTCTATTTTATTGTTATTGTTTTGTCTTCTTAAAGTGTGTCTTCCGTCAAAACCAGTGACTTGTTTCTTTATCCTCCTCCCTTTCCCCTTCGTGATCTCTCTTTTCTTCTACTAGCTAGTCTTCGCGCCTACAACAATGCTATGTAACTCGTGTCAAACAGAAGAAACGGTATTTACATGTGAAACCACAAACAACTCTCTTTATATAAGATTCAAAGAGCATAATTATGGTGTTCACGTCAAGTCTTCTTTCTTATTTTTCGAGTACATACCACCGAACTTTGTTTGCAACTTCCTTTCTTCTATCTTTTGTTTTAAGGAGGGCGGCACCATGTTACGAACAAAATAACATTGTACGTATATATTTTTCTTTCTTCATTTATTTTAAATTTCGTTTTCTTGTTTCTTCCCAAAACGTCCGTGACAAACTAGACAAGAGAAGAACACAAACCTTATTTGTGTGAACTTTGCGGACAAGACGGTGCAGGTGTACACGCATGGGCACATCACTGCTGTCTGTCTTGCTTGCATGTTCATGTTTATTGAAATCTTTAGAAAGTTTACCATATGTCGGACAGTTGTAAGTTGTTACTTTTTTTTCTGTTTTGTTTAGCTTTTGTTCTTGGAAGGCGGTAACAAAATATTACTTTTTTGATTCTTTTTACTTTGTTTGGGGGAGGGGGGGGGGGCGGGAAGGATGAGGGGGGAAGGCACTGACAATGTCGACAGAAAAACACAATCTGATTTACCAGTGAGGCATGTATGCTAGCAGGCACAGGTATATCGTAAAACCAGCTACTCCGAAAGCCTACGGCAGTCTTCTTTAACTCTTTTCTTGCGAGAAGGGGGGGGGGGGGGGGGTGGAGGCAGATGGGGGTGGGGGGGGGGGGGATGAGAAAGTACGCAGGACGAGAACACAACCTTGTTTGTTATAGTGACGGCAGAGACAGCATGCCAGCATGCACGCCTACGTCATTTATGTGGTGTACGTCACCGGCGTGTCCCTTCATGCTCTTCAACACCATCTTGTTGAACCGTGCGGATCGAATTTCGGTAACATCATTTCGGGTAAGTATCGTAGAAGTCCAGTGACTGTCTGCTTGCTTGCCAGACTCTGTTGTTTTTGGTTTTTGATTGTGGTGTTGTTTTTTCACTGAAGAGTAGCAGAAAACCTTTTTTCCCCTGCTTTTCAACCCCCGTGTTTGTGTTTGACGAATATAGTGGTTTTTTAAACTCAATATTCTGCCATTAAAGAAAGATCGGAGTTTAATGAAAACGTGTTTGTTCATGATAAAATCTAGCTTGCTTATTTTGTCTCTCGATCGCTCGCCCGATCGCGTACGTGTTCATTTTTGGTTGTAGTCTTTTCTTAGCTTGAGAGGCGAGGATATATCACTCAAACAACCGACTATATTTTAATGTTGCATTTCTTGGTGGGGTGGGGGGGATGCAGTGACAGCTTCGACGGAAGAAGAGTGCAATCTGCTGAATCAGAGTGCATGGCTGCATCACTAACATGCCTTGTGTGCGGGTTGAAGCTGGACAATACGACTATTTTTTCTTAACGTAGCATCGTTACACAATTTTTTAGCCGACATTCACGACCTTCACACTAAGCTTATTTCTGAAGGCAAGATTTTAAATTTTATGTGGGCGCCCAGCAATATGGGCATACAAGGCAACGAAGCTGCTGACAAGGCAGCAAAGGATGCTCTGGAGATGGCGGTTCCACCTCTTCCTGAGCAATCTGTTCCTTTCACCGACCTTCGTCGAAAGACCCTTTTTTTACAGTTTAAAATCTGGCAAGACCGTTGGTCCACCTGCAAGGAAAATAAACTATATAAGATACGCCCTGAGCTATCAAAGCCCTGTCCTTTGTTGTCTTCAAGTAGAAAAGACGAAAGTGTTTAGGCTAGGCTACACACTGGCCACACGTATATAACGCATGTCCACCTGCTTTAAAGAGAAGAGGCACCATGGTGCCATGCCTGTGATAATAGTTTTTCTGTGAGCCATTTTCTCACCGAATGCGCTGATCTGTATGATCTACGAGTGAAGTATTTTGACACCTCTATTTTGAAACATATTTTTACAGAGGTCAGCTCTACAGCTCTCTTTGGATTTTTAAGAGAGTCTGGCCTTTATTTTAAGATTTGAATTTTAAAAGCCTTGACACGTAGGGTTTCGATTTAGCTATTGTGTTCCCTTCGGGTGACGTTCCTGATTTTGCTTATTGAAATTGGTTTAATTTAAATATGTGTAATGTTAAACTTGTGGGGTCCTGATTTGGCCCATATGGTCCGCTGGACCCAAAAAGCAACAATAATCAAATCAAATCGTTACACAAATCAGACAACTGCTTTGAAAGTCTACAGCATTACTGTTGTGATATAAACACACCAAGGACGGTGGGGGGGGGGGGGGGGGGTAGAAGGGAAACGAAAGACACTGACAAAGTTGAGAGAAGTAGAACACGATCCTGTTTTACAGAGCATTGGTCTGAATGACGACAAGAGTGAATACTATTGGTCTGAATGACGACAAGAGTGAATACTATTGGTCTGAATGACGACAAGAGTGAATACTATTGGTCTGAATGACGACAAGAGTGAATACTATTGGTCTGAATGACGACAAGAGTGAATACTATTGGTCTGAATGACGACAAGAGTGAATACTATTGGTCTGAATGACGACAAGAGTGAATACTATTGGTCTGAATGACGACAAGAGTGAATACTATTGGTCTGAATGACGACAAGAGTGAATACTATTGGTCTGAATGACGACAAGAGTGGATACTATTGGTCTGAATGACGACAAGAGTGAATACTATTGGTCTGAATGACGACAAGAGTGAATACTATTGGTCTGAATGACGACAAGAGTGAATACTATTGGTCTGAATGACGACAAGAGTAAATACTATTGGTCTGAATGACGATAAGAGTGAATACTATTGGTCTGAATGACGACAAGAGTGAATACTATTGGTCTGAATGACGACAAGAGTGAATACTATTGGTCTGAATGACGACAAGAGTGAATACTATTGGTCTGAATGACGACAAGAGTGAATACTATTGGTCTGAATGACGACAAGAGTGAATACTATTGGTCTGAATGACGACAAGAGTGAATACTATTGGTTTGAATGACGACAAGAGTGAATACTATTGGTCTGAATGACGACAAGAGTGAATACTATTGCTTTTATTGAGGCAAACTTACTGCGCTTGCTCCTTGTCCTCATGTTCAGACACACCCCTCGCGAGGGATTGGCCTCTATTGTCACGTGGGCAAGTTTGTCTAAATAACAGCAAGAATATTCACTCTTTCACAACCTCTACAAGTTATCACCGAACAGCGTCTATTGTCTGTATGCACGCCCAGATCGTTAAGCAATGCCACACGTTATCAGACACAGAACGTTACATTACGGTAAGCTATTCTTTAGAGCATTATGCCATGTACAAAGCCACAATTGACCAGGGCCCAGATCATAGTGCGAGGAAGAAACGTCGTCAATGGCCTATGCTCCGCTGGGGGCAAAGAGCCTTAGTAAGTAAGTAAGTAAGTTAAGCCACAGATGGCATTACTTAGAAAGAAAACCACATTCGTAATGCTTTAAAAGCTTTCACTCTGGACTGATTGAACCCAGACGATCTATTCAATCTATGGATCGGGAGCGGACTCTCTAGAGTCCTAGGTTGACTGGCAGCAACAATATTCCGCTGTCTGTGATCTTATTGCTTGAAGAATAGGGTCACTAATTTGTGACTGAAAGCCCGTCCGATACGGTTTTCTGCCACTGGTTTCCGATTTTAGCGTGGTACCTCAGTGTCTTCCTTCCTCACCCAAACCATATTTGATATTTTATTGTCCATTTTGTGTTGTTTTGCCTACACCCCCTCGCTGAGTGTTCTGTACCGTTGTGTCCATTATGTTATAATTACGATGATGAAGTTGGTTGTAGGAGGCGACGTTGCTAAAATAGTTGTGCTTTGCAAGAAAAGAAAAGCAAACTTGAATGTGGGGTTTATTATATATTCAATCACGTTTTTAAGTCTATCTGGGTTTCTTCTCAGTGAAGGGGTTCATTTTACGAGGTCATTGGTTTCCGATATGACCGCCATTTTGTTTAGCTTGCGTGTGCCTAATGATTGAAATGAAACATTTTAAAATCGTGAAGTTTTGAACTATTTGCTTTCTTGCAGTGTACTATTCTCAAATTGGACCTTACAATATTTTGATTGGTGCATACCCCGGTATGTCTCAGTCGTCTCTGTGTCACTATCTCAGCCTGTTTCTCTGTCTCCGCGTCTGAATCAGCCGTTCTTGTCTTGGCTTTCTGCATGTCTGTCTGTCTTCTCTGTCTGTCTTTCTGACTGTCTGACTGTTTGTCTGTCTCTTTCTGCCTCTCTCTCTCTCTCCCTCCCTCTCTCTCTCTCCCTCCCTCTCGAATGCAGTGTATGTCAATGGGCATGGCACTTACAACGTTGTTGCGTCAGTGCAATCTACTCTATAATTCTTAACTCATGTCAAATGAACTTACATTTTTCATTTAAGCAATGTATTGTATGTAAATTGATGATATGTTCTTACTTTCATTTCTATTATAATCATGTAGCAGTAGTTTGTTTTCTTTACTTGCTTATTCTTTAGCAATTTTAGACTAGTCCCTCTTTAGGGCGAGGGCCAGATGTAAAAAAGCAGATCACTGCTTACTCTATTACCCTCGTAAAATAAAGAATTGTTCTTGTTCTTGTTCTCTCTCTCTCTCTCTGTGTCTCTGTCTCTCTCTCCTCTCTCTCTCTCTCTCTCTCTCTCTCTCTCTCTCTCTCTCTCTCTCTCTCTCGATCCAACACTGTATCTGTCCTCCTCCTCCTCCTCTTCCTCCACCTACGTACAGGAATAGATCACTAAGTAGTGGTAGAAAGACAGACAGGAGGACATGATGTCAATATCGCTGCCTATTAAATTGTCGACTGCGTCTGCTGCCACCCCCTCCTCCTGGCTTTTCCTCCGACCGGACACTCTCCCCAAATTCCTTTTTTTTCTCTTCGATCTTCTCGGAGGTCGAGTGGCAAGGACCGGGCAAGACTGGTTTAAGAGATGCTTTTTCTTGCTTTTCCTTGGACACATTGAGGCAAGCTGCACGTGACATTGTAGCTTAGGCCAATCACTAGCAAGCGCCGTTTCTGTATGAGAGTGCGAGAGAGACACCGGCAGACAGACAGACAGACTGACAGAGGAATTAAATTAAAGGCAGTTTTTACACAACCAATTCAAATCCTCCGGAAATCGTCTATTGCCGTCCTTTAGCAACATGATTTTGATTATCTGCAGGCACTAACCCGACTGTTGAGTGTTGGTATGTGAATGAGTGGTGTGCTCCATGTATAAGTCTGCTTGGACCGCGCTGCGGTGGTGTGCATGCCCGTTCACACGAGATAGAAGTTACCTTTAATCTCAGTCCTGCTTCGTCCAATTCATTTCAGTGCGCTGCATGGCATCCAATTAACCGCCCTCCCTAATTTGATTTGACCAATCGCCCACGCCGAGCAGTTTGACGTTCACAAATGATTGTACCTCACGTGTTGAAAGCTTTGTTGCTTATCGAGTGTTTACATCCAGCCAAAAATACGTGTTCGACTTGGAATTTATCACACCTTCAATTAAGTATTGCCAAAAACGTTGATTTGAATTAAGAATGATTCGATGAAGGACCGGCACGGTTGGCCTAGTGGCAAGGCGTCCGCCCCGTGATCGGGAGGTCGTGAGTTCGAACCCCGGCCGGGTCATACCTAAGACTTTAAAATTGGCAATCTAGTGGCTGCTCCGCCTGGCGTCTGGCATTATGGGGTTATTGCTGGGACTGGTTGGTCCGGTGTCAGAATAATGTGACTGGGTGAGACATGAAGCCTGTGCTGCGACTTCTGTCTTGTGTGTGGCGCACGTTATATGTCAAAGTAGCACCGCCCTGATATGGCCCTTCGTGGTCGGCTGGGCGTTAAGCAAACAAACAAACAAACAAACACCGGAATACATCCAAGATTGCGACATGGTTACATGATTATATGCGCAGGACAGGAGTGTGCCAGTGCTTTGGCCAAACGAAGCACTAAATATCCCTTTATATCCCACACGATCCGTTTCACATGTCATAGTTTGGTCAAAACGCAAGTAAGGTAAAATATCCCACAATATCCGTTGATATATTATTATATCCCTTTTATATCACAATATCCCTATAGATCCCACAGCATCGTTTTATATACTACCATATCCTGTTAAGTGATTCAACACCGTTTGGTTCTTGCAAATGTAAAACGAGGAAAGCGCACTTAACCTCAGTCATTATTGGCAACTTCATTTCAGAACACTGCATGGCATCCAATCAAACGCCCTCCCAAATTCGATTTGACCAATCGCCCATGTCCGGTAGATTGACTTTCAAACTGACATAATCACATTTAACTCGAAGTGGGTGTCCATTAAATCCCAACTCACGTCTCAAAACCAGAGCTCGTGCCTGTATGTGATCAGATCGGGTGTACATCTTTTTTAACACAACAAGTTATGAAAGGCCAAATACAAATATATGTTGGTTTGGGGTAACCCGAGCCTCCGACCCTTACACATTGGGCACAGTCACATCACACATTCTTATCTGCTGAAAGGTGAAGACCCACCATAATTATTGTTTTGGATGCGACGAACCATGGACATTAGAACATGTCCTCACCAAATGTGTAGACGTTCAAGAATTTCGAGACAAACACTACAATGCGGAAACACTGAAGGTTTTATTCCGGGATGTTCCCTCGGACAAGATTTTTAACTTTTTAAAAGAGATCAAGATTTTTTACAAGATTTGAAGTACCAGAAGTGATAGTGATTAATTTTTAGAACCTTCTTTTACAGTGATAGATCTAAATGTAAATAGTCTGAAACGTAGAACTTGCCACGTGAAGTGAAAAAGAAAATAACTGCATCGGTCTCGAATAGCAGCTAGCATCTGCTGAAGGGACATTAAAACCCAAAACCCAACCAACCAACCAACCCTCCGACCCCTCGCGCCCCCTAATTGGCGTAGAGGCGCGTCCCCGGGGTGGTGGATGGGGGAGCCTTCTCTGCTAACTTCTGAGAGAAGGTCGCATCACTCTCGATGCCGTGAACCTACTTAGGATCTTTTTCTTGTCTCTTCTCTATTTCTGCCTCCCCTAAGTCCTTTTACTTACCTTTTCTAACCCATAAAATTCTCCACCTTTTTTCCCCAAAATATGGTGAATTCCGAGTTTGTCATGTGTGACCAGGGGATGAGTGGCTGACACCTTAATGCTCAGGGCGTGTCTTGTGTAGTTTTGATGGCTTTAAGTAGAAAAGAAGATAGTGTTTTGGCTAGGTTACACACTGGTCACACTTATATAACACATGTTCACCTGCTTAAAAGAGAAGAGGCACCATGGTGCCACGCCTGTGATAATAGTTTTACTGTGATACATAGTTTTACTGTGATACATTTCTTGACTTTGTTTTTTGAAATTGGTTTAATTTAAATGTGTGTAATGTTAAACTTGTGGGGTCCTGATTTGGCCTATACGGTCCGCTGGACCCAAAAAGCAACATATATCATCATCATCAACCCTCCGACCCAACCCCCTTTTTTTTCCCTAAACAAACCCATCTACTTTTGGCACATTTTGCGAACCATACCGAGACGAAGAGAAGTAACCTCCTCGACTAAATTTAAGAAAATAAAAAAATATTTAAACAATAAAAAGCCGACCTACCGACCCTATCTTTTTTGGTCACGTTACCCTTATCCAACATTTATTTTTATTTGGCCCAATCGAAAAATGCGATGGTGCAATAGTATTAACACTCGTGAGTAAAATATGGACATGAACAGAATTTGCGTTAATCCAACATTACGAGTATTTCTTTCCGGTATCATTCAACACAAGACCGGGAACAAATCAGCAACTGATCAGACATGCCTTCTTTCTCTTCTTTCTTTTTTTTTCTTTATTTCTTATTGCTTCCTTCATTCCTCCCTACCTCTCTGTCTTTCTTTCTTTTGTTTGTTCGCTCTTTTTCCAGTAACGTATTTATTTGTTTAGTTTCTTGTTTGTTGTTCTTGTTTTTTTCTTTCTCTGCATACCTTTAAAATGTCACACCTAATCAAAACTGTAATCAGATGTTGCGCGGACATCATGATTTAATTAAAAGTCTGTTCAAAGGAGACACTGCGCTTAATCTTCAAACGGGTTCAATCAGTCATGTTAAGCGCGCGGGATTCAATTTCTCGCTTAATGCAGTTTCACCAATCTCCCATATAATGCCTAAATGGTTGAATGTCTTCAAACTATCTGTATAGGTAATCAAAAGGCGAATCACGTTTTACAGAGAGAAGGCAACCGCAGCATGAAATTAAATCACGCGCGCGTGCCCAAAAGGGTTCAACATCTTTAAACTTCATGTGTAAGGTAACGTTATCAACTGAGCGGGTTGATTAGATCAAACGTACGTGCTTTTCAGCAACACTTTGGAACTCGAAAGTTCGGAAGTGGCTTAAAGGCCGCTAAGTGCACTTTTTGTGTGAACTTGTTCTTGAAAGGAAACTCCCCTGCTATGTTTTACATATTGGGAATAGGACACACGTTGCGATGTTTGATGATGGCTGACAGGGAGCAGGACGACAAAGACGATGATGCCGACGACGACAATGATGATACTGCTGTGAAGGAGGTCGGGAGGAGGCGAAAAAGGAGGAGGAGGAGGTACAGCCTGCATGACCACGATAACAATATAGATAATGATAAAGATGCTAGCAATGATGACAACGACGACGACGATGAGAATGATGATTTGGAGGAGGAAGAGGACAACGACGCCAAACTAAGGACGAATTCGAAGGGAAAGATAAGGAGGAGGATGGTGTTGGTGGGGGAAGAAGTGATCCTGACGATGATGATGATGATGATAATGATGACGATGATGGTGATGACGATGATGCTGATTATGATGACGGGTACGATGTGTGTATTTGTTTTGTATAAATGTGATCACTGCAATGCTCGTATGTCTGAATGCTCTGCATGGGTACATCATCAACAAACACCAGAAAATACAAAATGCCTATCTTTTGTTTGTTAGTTGTTGTTTGTTCATGTCTTTATCTGTCGTTCGCATACTAGCTATAAGTGGTTTTTATATTTAGTCAAGTTTTGACTAAATATTTTAACATCGAGGGGGAATCGAAACGAGGGTCGTGGTGTATGTGCGTGTGTGTGTGTGTGTGTCTGTGTGTGTGTGTGTGTGTGTAGAGCGATTCAGACTAAACTACTGGACCGATCTTTATGAAATTTGACATGAGAGTTCCTGGGTATGAAATCCCCGAACGTTTTTTTCATTTTTTTGATAAATGTCTTTGATGACGTCATATCCGGCTTTTCGTGAAAGTTGAGGCGGCACTGTCACGCCCTCATTTTTCAACCAAATTGGTTGAAATTTTGGTCAAGTAATCTTCGACGAAGCCCGGACTTCGGTATTGCATTTCAGCTTGGTGGCTTAAAAATTAATTAATGACTTTGGTCATTAAAAATCTGAAAATTGTAAAAAAAAAAAATTTTTTTATAAAACGATCCAAATTTACGTTTATCTTATTCTCCATCATTTGCTGATTCCAAAAACATATAAATATGTTATATTCGGATTAAAAACAAGCTCTGAAAATTAAATATATAAAAATTATTATCAAAATTAAATTGTCGAAATCAATTTAAAAACACTTTCATCTTATTCCTTGTCGGTTCTTGATTCCAAAAACATATAGATATGATATGTTTGGATTAAAAACACGCTCAGAAAGTTAAAACAAAGAGAGGTACAGAAAAGCGTGCTATCCTTCTTAGCGCAACTACTACCCCGCTCTTCTTGTCAATTTCACTGCCTTTGCCATGAGCGGTGGACTGACGATGCTACGAGTATACGGTCTTGCTGAAAAATGGCATTGCGTTCAGTTTCATTCTGTGAGTTCGACAGCTACTTGACTAAATATTGTATTTTCGCCTTACGCGACTTGTTTTCTTCTTCAAATGCATATTTTGCATCGAAGAGAATGACTGCTTAGTGCACAAGCTTCTTTCTTGTGTGTGTGTGTGTGTGTGTGTGTGTGTGTGTGTGTGTGCGCGTGTGTGTGTGTGTGTGTATGTGTGTGTGTGTATGTATGTGTGTGTGTGTGTGTGTGAGAGAGAGAGAGAGAGAGAGAGAGAGAGAGAGAGAGAGAGAGAGAGAGAGAGAGAGAGAGAGAGAGAGAGAGAGAGAGAGAGAGAGTTTTTGAGTACGTGCGAGGATTTACAGAGATGCTGTACCTTTGATAATCATCAACACTTTCCCTCTTTTCCCGCGCATCCCCGCCTTCAATTTTGTTTGCCCAAAGCATCTTCGCTAATGGAGCAGAATGTGTATTCAATCATGGACAACTCTTTTTTCTGTATTTCCTTTTCTCTTTTTGCGTCGTTAACACCGCCGCTGATGCTATGATGGCGTTGACCCACTCAGCCTCCCTTCTCTGCCCATGGCACCGAACCTTTCCGTGCCCCCGACCCTGCCCCCCCCCCCCCCCCCACCCCCGCTTTTGTATGTACCCACATCCCTCATCGAATATGCTCTTCGTCGCGATATAACCTTCGTGGTTGAAAACGACGTTAAACACCAAATAAAGAAAGAAAGAAAGAATATGCTCTGATGGCTACGACTTTCTCATTCATGTTTCCCTCATTGAACTACACATCTCTGTGATCTCTCCCCCCCTCCCCCCTCCCCTTCCACCTCCCTCCTGCCACCTCCACACTGTCGACGATTATATAATGACTACGACATACTCAGAGGCTCTCATTTGCGTATACAATCGAAAGTTGTCGTGACCCATCGAACCGCTATTGATGATGCTATGATGGCTAATTCCTAGTATCATTGAGGCTCTTTGGTCATGAAAGCGAAGCTTCCCCTTGCCCCTTCCCCCATCCCATTACCCACACTCCCCCCCCCATCCACCTCCACACCATCGATGCTGCAATCATGACCACGACCCACTTAGACTCTTCTTTGCTCGTGGAAGCAAAACGTTATGAAATCCTCCCCTCCCCACCCCTGTCACACACACACACACACACGAACGCACGCACAAAACACACACACACACACACCAACGCACACACACACACACACACATACACACACACACGCACGCACGCACACACACACACACGCACTTACACACGCACGCACGCATGCACACTCTCCCTCTCACACACACACACACACACACACACACTCACACACACACACATCCACACACACACGCACGCACACACACGCGCGCGCACACACACACACATACGCACGTACGCACGCATGTACACTCTCCCTCTCTCTCACTCACACATACACACACACACACACACACACACACACACATCATTGACACTGCCATGATGACCACGACATATTCTCAGGCTCTTCTTTATTTATGGAAGCAAAACTTTCGGTAACACGTACCCGTGCTGCTCCTATCCGATTCCCCCACCCCTGTCTTACCACCTCCCCACCACAAACTTGACGACAATGCTTTATTGTCTATTACCAGCTCAGTCTCCTTTTTGCTCATTGTGAAATATATCTCTGTGACACACTAACACCCCCCCCCCCCACCTCCCTATGCACTATCCTCACTACCGACTCCGTACCCCATTTTATCCAACCCTGCCGACCCCACCCCCACCCTCATCATCGACGATGCTATGATGCTCTTCATTGCTGATGGAACCGAAATTTCTGTAATGTTCGCCCCCCCCCCCCCTCCTCCCCCTCCCCCCACTTCCTCTTCCTACACCTCCTCCCCCCCCCTCCTCCCCTCTCCCCCTCACCCCTCACCCCTCCCTATCGTGTGTTTGATTTTATTTGCAGCTCCATTACTGACACTGCAGCGAATTCCCTGAGGGTCCCCACACAGCCTGAAGATGGGGCGAAAACTGGAATATGAGGTTAGAGTATTGACACGAGAAGAGATGAGATGAGATTCAATGTCGTGTGTGTGGGGCTCTGAAGGGCTATGCTACATTATTTTCTTGTCAACGAAGACCTCCTAGCCTCTTTTTTTGCATTCACACTTGTCTCTTCTTCGTTGCATCTTTGTCTGCCTTTTGTTAAAGGCGCCTGCATTCCTTTCTATGTTGACACGAGCAATTACGAATTGTAATATCGTGCATGTGGTTCTGTAGGGCTATATGCTACATCACCTTTTCGTCAAAGAAGGCCTCTTCTATGAAGCAGTTTCTACGATGATGGTCTCATTTGGGGATCCCGGAATTAATTTTGTTTTGTTTTGTAGAACTTTGTTCTTGCTGTGGAAACACAGAGACTATTTTACATGCAATCAGTGCTTAAACTTGCACAATCTAGCTCCTTATTTTGTTTTTCTTGAAATTCTGATTATTTATCTTTATTTTTGGCCTGAACTCGACCCCGCCGCGACCTTGAAAGTTGAGGAAAGTCGACCATCAAAAGAGTGCCAGAAACAGAGGGACCCCCAATGAGAAGAGCATCGTAGAAAGTACCCTGCCTGTCTTTCCCATCTCTTTTATTCTCTGGTTTGGGCTGTATCCCACTAAGCCTTTGTTTTCTTCGTTTGTTAAACGTACCTGCCTTCCTCTTTGTGGAGTCTATTTCGCCAATTGAATATCAGGCTTCACGTTCGCGTGAACAAAGACATATTTTTGTCACTTGTTTTGTCATATTTGATTTGTTTCTCTGCTGCATTCTTACCAGCCCCTATTTCACCCATGGCAGATACATGTATTGTCCCCATACCAACCGTAATTGTCTATATCTCCATTGACCCGACCAAGCTTTACCCCCCCCTCCCCCTCCTCCAACACAAACACACACACACACGCACGCACATACACACACACATACACACACGCACACACACACACACACACGCACACACACACACACACGCACCTCGTACACAAACAGGAAGAAAACGAAAACATCCTTGCAAGTTTTGTTCGCATCAAAATAAGGAATATTCGGTATCAGCTACTTATTGTTGGAGACGGAAATGTCCTTGGAGCGTACAACAGAACTTCGCAAACGCATAATTATAATAAACTTTCTTGTTTGGTAATCTTCTTTGGCAATCGTGGCAACAGCAACGGCGAGAACACACGCACGCACGAATGCTCACCAAACCAGGAAGAAAACATGATACGTATGCCCGCTTAACAACAGAGAGAGAGAGAGAGAGAGAGAGAGAGAGAGAGAGAGAGAGAGAGAGAGAGAGAGAGAGACGCGCACACTCACACACACACACTTAAGGAAAACACCACCAAAGCTGCTTCAATCACCATCATTCAATTTGCCTCCAAACGCTTTTCTAGGCAACAGGCCCATGATATGATAACACTGCTACCGTCGCAACAGCGACGAAAGCCATCAACAACGTAAAGAAAGAATACAACAAAACACTAAAACGAATCATCATGTGGTCTGTCAGCCTGGCACAATGGATGTTTTCTGTGCGTGTGTTATCTGCTATTCAGAGAGAACGCAAGAGTAATTTTGACAAATTAGACCAGACATTTACGACTTGAAAAATGGTCCATGATTTTCTCTGAGACAGGCTGATGCGGGCCTGGACAAAAATAAATGAACAAATCTGAGTCAGAGACATGAAAACACGAAGCATAAATATATACAGAGAGAGAGAGAGAGAGAGAGAGAGAGAGAGAGAGAGAGAGAGAGGGGGGGGGGCGGATCGTATGCTTACTATTTCATATGAAAAGATATTGCCTTCAGAAATCAAAAACAAGTCGCGTAAGGCGAAATTACTACATTTAGTCAAGCTGTGGAACTCACAGAATGAAACTGAACGTAGTCCCCCGCTAGTGCAAAAGGCAGTGAAAGTGACGAGCCTGTTTGACGCGGTAGCGATTGCGCTGTGCTTCATAGCACGCTTTACTGTGCCTCTCTTCGTTTTAACTTTATGAGCGTGTTTTTAATCCAAACAAATCATATCTATATGTTTTTGGAATCAGGAACCGACAAGGATTAAGATGAAATTGTTTTTAAATCGATTTCGGAAATTTATTTTTAATTTCAGAGCTTGTTTTTAATCCGAATATAACATATGTATATGTTTTTGGAATCAGAAAATGACGAAAAATAGGATAAAATTGTTTTTGTATCGTTTAATAAAAAAATAATTTTAATTACAAGTTTCCGATTTTTAATGACCAAACTCACTCATTAGTTTTTAAGCCACCAAGTTGAAATGCAACACCAAACCCCGGCCTTCGTCGAAGATTGCTTTGCCAAAATTTCAATAAATTTAATGGAAAAATGAGGGTGTGACAGTGCCGCCTCAACTTTTACAAAAAGCCGGATATGACGTCATCAAAGGTATTTATCGAAAAAAATTTAAAAAACGTCCGGGGATATCATACCCAGGAACTCTCATGTCAAATTTCATAAAGATCGGCCCAGTAAACTAGTTTAGTCTGAATCGCTCTACACACACACACAGAGACAGACAGACAGACACACACACACACACAGACAGACAGACAGACAGACAGACACACACACACACACACACACACACACACACGCACGCACACACATACACCACGACCCTCGTTTCGATTCCCCCCTCTATGTTAAAACATTTAGTCAAAACTTGACTAAATGTAAAAACAAATAGACAGCTATCCAAAATTCAATATAGAACAAGTCGCGTAAGGCGAAAATACAACATTTAGTCAAGTAGCTGTCGAACTCACAGAATGAAACGGAACGCAATGCAACGCAGCAAGACCGTATACTCGTAGCATCGTCAGTCCACCGCGCACGGCAAAGGCAGTGAAATTGACAAGAAGAGCGGGGTAGTACTTGCCTCTCAACAAAACGAAAAAAACGTTCGGGGATATCAATCCCAGGAACTCTCATGTCAAATTTCATAAAGATCGGTCCAGTAGTTTGGTCTGAATCGCTCTACACACACGCACGCACGCACACGCACACACACACACACACACACACACACACACACACACACACACACACACACACACACACACACACACACACACACACATACACCACGACCCTCGTTTCGATTAACCCTCTATGTTAAAACATTTAGTCAAAACTTGACTAAATGTAAAAACGAAAATTCGTCATAAATCATAGCCTAACTTGTGTCTTACCTGCAAGCGGCTGAACGATTGGAGATATGTGTAGTCTAATTAGTGTTTGTCTGTGCACTTAAAAGACCGCTGGGTCGATATATTTGTGAACGAAACGCTTTGTTTTCTCAATATTTAAACGTTCCAACAGCATACCTTTCTTGTTTTTACATTTAGTAAAGTGTTGAACAAGTACAGATAACTGACTTGAGATCAATGTATGTAAGTCACCTGCTATTCGACTGACACGTCTTGAATTAAGACGACAATGTAAAAATACAAGAGGTCAACAACATGACTGTCAAAAAGTAACATGAAAAACATTACTATTTCCGTGGCTAAATCTACATTCATTGGTTTCTCGAACAGAAAGCTGCCCTTTTTCAGCGTGGTCAATTTGTTTGTTTGTTTGTTTAACGCCCAGCCGACCACGAAGGGCCATACCAGGGCGGTGCTGCTTTGACATATAACGTGCGCCACATACAAGACAGAAGTCGCAGCACAGGCTTCATGTCTCACCCAGTCACATTATTCTGACACCGGACCAACCAGTCCTAGCACTAACCCCATAATGCCAGACGCCAGGCGGAGCAGCCACTAGATTGCCAATTTTAAAGTCTTAGGTATGACCCGGCCGGGGTTCAAACCCACGACCTCCCGATCACGGGGCGGACGCCTTACCACTAGGCCAACCGTGCCGGTAGCGTGGTCAATAGACGCAGTTTAGGCAACCAGACAGGACATTGCATCTGTCCGTTTTCACTCATCCATCGATTGCTCCTGCTTGCCGTGTCAATGGGCACAGTTCTAGAAAGGATTGGCTGTATGTTGTAGGTCCATAGTACTCTCTGACACTCATCGGCACTTGCACGTACTCTGGCAGCAAAAAGCGATTGTCCTTGTTCAGTACCCGGTCCGATTTCGTTTCATTGCCGCGTCAGTGAGTGCAGTTGTGGGGAACTTCGTCTTCTTCTTCTTCTTCTTCTTCTTCTTCTTCTTCTCCTCTTTCTTCATCTTTTTCTTCTGCTTCTTCTGCGTGCATGGTCTGACATTCCCACGTCCATTCGTGTTTTTAGCCGGCACGGTTGGCCTAGTGGTAAGGCGTCCGCCCCGTGATCGGGAGGTCGTGGGTTCGAACCCCGGCCGGGTCATACCTAAGACTTTAAAATTGGCAATCTAGTGGCTGCTCCGCCTGGCGTCTGGCATTATGGGGTTAGTGCTAGGACTGGTTGGTCCGGTGTCAGAATAATGTGACTGGGTGAGACACGAAGCCTGTGCTGCGACTTCTGTCTTGTGTGTGGCGCACGTTATATGTCAAAGCAGCACCGCCCTGATATGGCCCTTCGTGGTCGGCTGGGCGTTAAGCAAACAAACAAACAAACAAACAAACACACATTCGTGTTTTGCACGCACGAGTTTTAACGTGCATGGTCGTTTTCCGCCGCAATTAAGGCTGCCATACTCCGTTTTCGAGAATGTGTGCTGGGTGTTTTCGTGATTTTACCCACCAAATCCTGACATGGATTACAGGACATGTACCGTGTGTACTTTGATCTTGTGCCTGTGTGTATACACGAAGGGGGATAAGGCACTGGCAGATCTTCACATACGTTAAACTGTTAGATCGGGGACACATATTAGCCTTTCGCGGCTGGGATTTAAACCCCGAACTTCCACAAGATAGGCCGACGTCGCCAATACGCCTGTTAGTTGTGACGAACAATCACTGCGTGTTGCACGTGAAACTGTCGTTTTGCCGGTGACAGTGGAACTCTCTCAATCACCATGACGGCCATTGCACTTGTTCATTATCACTCACCGGTCCCATTTCGCCTTGTCGGCATGTCTCTGTGTACAGCTCTGGGAACACGTATTGCATGTTGCGAGTTGCACGTGTGTCCATAGTATTCTCTGTCACTCTGCCTCACTCGCGCGTACCACGGCAGCAAAATAATTGAACTTCTCCGTTTTCAAGAGAAAGTTACCACCCCAACGGGTGCCAGCCTCGGAGCCCGATTGGTTGAAATCACACACACACACACACACACACACACCTGTTTCAACCAGTTCGACCCCGTGGCTGGCTCCCGTTCATTGCCGTTGCCGCGTTAGGAGGGTAACTTTCTCGTGCACCTCAGTGTGTCAGTGTGTAGGAAAATGAGTTACACGTGTAATTATCGTGCTGTTTGTCACTCTGTGCGACTCGAAATCAGGGTGCTGTCATCTACTTTTACTAGCTATTGCTAGATGAACGGAATGTGGTCACAGCAAGATACATGCTCCCAGATCATTAATTTACTGAGCTTTAGCAACGTTGATCACATGGCTATATCCACCATCGCTGTCCTCACTGTTCTTTCTTATACAAAGAAAGAAACGCATAGCTTGTAATAGTTGGTTAATTTAGTTATATGGCTACAAGGATATCCACCAAACTGCAGAAAATGTTTATCTGGTCGTCGACCTTTCGTCCATTGCCACAAGTGAGCTCTGCACGTGACGCATGCGTTATCAGTGGCTACAATGTCAAAATTGCTCATTTGGCATGACCACTCGTCATGCTTCAGTGTAATCTCGTGAAACTCGGGGAATATTGAGCTCTCACCATGTCTTCCAAAACCCATAAAAGCGGATTGTTCGCCACAAAGAAATCAGACGACAATTCAGCGACGAAAGATGGCCCGATTGAGCAGAGAAGACCGCCAAATTGCATTGGGTCGTTTACAAGCAGGCCAAAGTCAAAGTGCAATCGCCAGGCACTTCCACGTGTCCCAGAGCACCATCAGTAGACTGTGGGTCAGGTTTCAAGCCACTGGCTCCGTTGCTGACTTGCCACGAGCGGGAAGACCAAGGGCGACAACTGCTGCTCACGACCGCTTCATACGGCTCCGCCACCTCCGGAATCGTTTCCTGTCGGCCTCATCTTCTGTCCAGGCTCTCCCCGGGCCACACCGATTATCGGACCAGACCGTGCGGAACCGCCTGCATGAAGCTGGTTTGAGAGCTCGCAGACCTCACAGAGGAGCTGTCCTCACCCGCCGCCATCGCCAGAACCGAGTGCAGTGGGGCAACCAGCACCTTCGCTGGACCGTCCGGAATCACTGGAGACACGTGTGGTTCAGCGACGAGTCCTACTTCCTGCTCCAGCGACATGATGGTCGGAGGAGGGTCTACCGGAGAGTAAACGAACGTTACGCGCCCAACTGTGTGGATGAGGCACCCGTTCATGGTGGTGGAGGCGTCATGGTGTGGGGGGCGATCAATACCGCTGGAAGGAGCACCCTGGTGCACGTCCAAGGACGCATAACTGCCCAGCGATACGTGGAGGAAATTCTGCGCCCACACGCCCTTCCTCTTCTGGCTGACCAGGATGCCATATTCCAGCAGGACAACGCTCGCCCGCACACAGCACGACTCACCACCCAGTTCCTCACCGACCACCATGTCCAGGTGCTTCCCTGGCCATCCATGTCGCCAGACATGAACCCGATAGAACACCTCTGGGATGAATTGGACAGACGTGTGCGCAGGCGAGAAGAAGCGCCGGCAAATCACCGCGATCTATTGCAGGCACTTCAGGAGGAGTGGGACACCATCCCACAGCAAGATATCCGGCATCTGATCCAGTCCATGCCCAGAAGGTGCCGGGCAGTTGTTGCTGCTCAAGGCAGTCACACCCCCTACTGACTTGACAGCCTCGGCACCCAATCGTATTGATTGACTGATTGATTTGAAGATGCAAATGAACTGTGTGTGCATTCAACTGTGTCCATACCAAATTTCAAACAAATCTAAATATTGGATTTTCTGTTAATTTTTTCGAAAAGTAAAACAAATTTGGCAAGTAGCAACTATGCGTTTCTTTTTTTGAACAGTATAGTTCGCATGTAACAGTCACAGTATACTCTTCGCATACATGTGTCTGGGACCGGTCAAGAAAATGAATCTGTTTTTGACGTTGACACATTTTGCTAAAGCCGGTATATTATTTTGTAATTTTATCAGCATGTATACACAACAAGGTGAGCACCGTTCATCTTCAGGGCCCTGTTGTAGCACGTGCATTACACGTTGTGGCCTCGAAATCCACCATTTTACATACTTCTTGGCCGTCCCTTTATTAACATTTTATTGAACAGTATGCGTTTTTTGTAAAGATTCGCTTTGCTGGTATACAAAATAATATGAAAACGGCTTGAAAAAAAAGTTTGTCAACGTCGCTCTACCCAGGCCAAACCTTATAATTAATGACAGGTTTTGAGCGTGCTTTCTGTCACCATAGTGATAAGCTGTTTGGAAGATTCTGGATCACTTACGAGTGTAGATTTTCTTAGAACTTTGAATGGCCTAGGACATGTCTGAAGCATTCTTAATTCTCCTGAAGTCGTAGAGTTACAACTATCACGTAGGAAACAAATCATCAGAGAATACTGATCTTGAAGTCATGCGAGTCAGTCTCCTCTGATCGGTATTCAACGAAGACGGAAGTCGGTTTGAAGACCGCGTGATCCGTGTCACCTTACAGCGGTCAATGCCGGTCAAAGATCGCCCAGTGTGCGCGGACTGACCAGGAGGTGTGGGTCAATTTTTGCAGGCTCGCTATCGACAAGTTTAGCGTGGCCAAGACGACTGCTTATCGGATTATCTCTTTATCTGTGGCCAGACAGGGCAGCTATTTGTGAATTGACCAGACTGTCTTTGCACTTTCTGTTTTCGGACACAAGCCCGTGTGCTAAAGTGTGGTTTCTCAGTGTGTGCTTTGGCAACAGTACAGTCTCCAATGTACACACAACAAAAGAAAAAAAACCCGATTGAGAAATAATGCTGTTTCACGATGCAGATAATGAACGTAGTAAACTCGACCACCATTGACCACTTTGATATGGTAAGCTTAATCATACCAGCAAGCATCGGAAGTCATGGCTAATGTAACTAATGTAACCAACAACAATTCCAAAATGCAGGCGCAGAAGAAAAGCACCAACAGCAACACAAGAACACAAGAAACACACACACACACACACACACACACACACACACACACACACACACACACACACACACACACACACACACACACACACACACACACATTGATGTCGATATCCGACAGATTTACCAAATCCCTCTTTTCTAAATGTTAGCCTATTTTGGGCATGTTCGTTCCAGTTCTTACTAAAAGAACCGTTGGTAAATTTGGACCCATCAGCAGGGCCGGACCAAATGAGTTGTAAGAGGGGGGGGGTTCCTCCTTTTGGGGGGGGGGGGGGAATCAGCGAAGTGGCGAAGCCACAAGCGCGCGCCTGCAAAGCAGGCGCGCGAACTAGGGGGGTCCGGTGGCATGCTCCCCCGGAAATATTTTGAAAAACGGTTAAAATCTGTGCAATCTGGTGCATTCTGGGCCTTGTTTTGAGGGTTAAGGCCTGTCAGTGTGAGTTGGTGGTGGGGGGGGGGGGGTACCTTTTTCTCATCGGATTTCACATTGAATAAAATGTGTTAGAGACACACACAAAATTTATTTAAAAAAAAACAA
>NC_090245.1:31046228-31053728 GCF_037325665.1 Littorina saxatilis | reverse complement strand
AACAGAACCAAACACACACTCACACACACAACCTATAATATAGCATCATTATATGCAGGGGAAAAAAGCAGATAGGACACAAGAGACGAGGTACCTCTCTATCGATTTGTTCAACACGGACGTCCTGTGTAACAATATGAACTTACTATTTTGTAATTTAAACTCTTTTTTTGTATTCGTTGTTTTTGAAATGATATAATCATTGACAGTGACTCTGAAAGTGACAACTTTGGGAAAGCAGCAGCAGCAGAACAAGACATGCTTAACGTGTCTGTTAAACACGACACGTGTCAAATACCTTTTCTCGTTACAAAACTGTTCTGTCGAACGCTGAAGAAGAAGAAGAAGAAGAAGAAGAAGAAGAAGAAGAAGAAGAAGAAGAAGAAGAAGAAGAAGAAGAAGAAGAAGAAGAAGAAGAAGAAGAAGAAGAAGAAAAAGTTACAAAACTGTACCATAACCATGCGAGTTTGTTATCCATGGTTGCCTTAACATGGTAAGTTTGTTATATCTGCTAAGTCTCCCAAAAGCAGTCAAATATAGGTAGCAGCTTAAAGAGTTGTCTCTACAATACGCTTACAGTCTAAAGGTCCGTTCATCGACGAACGCCTCGTCCCCAATCCAAAAACCCGTTCGCAAAACCCGTCCCGCTATAAAGTTCGTTCACAAGCCCCATCCATAGTCCATTGCCACGTCTACAGTTCATAGCCCTGTTCACAATCCAAACACCCATCCACGAGCCCCATATACAACTCAAAATCCCATTTACAGCCCGACGTCCCGTTCAAAGTCCATAGCCCCGTCCCCAGTCCAAAGTCCCGCTCACAATCCAAAACCCTGTTCACGAGCCCCATTCACTGCCCAAAGTCCCATTCAGAGCACCATTCACAGTCCAAAGCCCCGTCTCCAGGCCCCGTTCACATTCCACAGTGCGGTTCACATTCCATTTCGCAAGCTCCATTCATATGTGATAGCCCCGTTCATATTAAAAAAAAACTCGCTTACAGCACCGTTCACAAAGCCACAGTTCAACGCCCTTCAGAATGACTAATTATGTATGTCAGACTGCTAGCTTACTGTCGTCTGTGTTCGTTCCAGCCTCTTTCGCCTCCTGAGCTGCCCAGCAGCTTCTCACCCCGTTTCCTCTATCCGTCTTAATCTTCTTATTTCCTGGTAAGTTGTGGTACGTTGAGAAATGTTTGTGATTCACTTGGCCTTAGTTTCTCTGTGGGACAAGAAGAATGAACACACACAAGGACGTCTGGCTTATCTTTGGTTCCATTGACTTTGCTTTCTTTTCATTTCCGATTAGCTTTGGGACACTTTGAAAGATTGACTTCAGAACTCGCCGATTAATTTGTATCGAGATTTGCTTTGATACATGAAGAATGAACCATTCGATTTAATGCTATTATTGTTTTATTCATCGGCTTACAATTTTTGTTTCAATACTTAAATGATAAGGCACAACTGGGATGTCTTTGCTGTTGACCGATTCAGTTGTAATTAAATTATCTTAGAAACACGAAGAATGAACAATTCGATCGACTAAGTTATCATAATTATATTTTATGTTCAGCGGCTACGGTTTCCTCTCAAGAAGGGCATTGATTAAGGTTAGCAGGAGTGTCTTCACAATTCGCCGATTCAGTTGTGTCTACATTCTCTTTGAAACATGAAGAAAAACGCATTCAAATGACTTTCTATTATCCCCCCCCCCCCCCCCATCGGGTTTCATGGTCCCTTCAAAACTGTCATCAAAACACTGCGAAGGATGTCTTCATGATTCAACGTTTCAGTTGTATTTAGACTATGTCAGACACGGAGAATGCAAACTCCAATTAATAATTTATGTGTTTCTTCTTTTTTTCCCATTTGGTTTAAGTTTTCCTTTCTAGAGTGCCATCTTAGTGCATAGGAGGAGTGTCTTCATAATAAACCGATTGAGTTGTCAACAGCTCATGTTTTTCTTTCACGAATTGCATCACATCCCTGTGTAGGAGTGTCTTCATAATGTACAAATTCAGTTGGATTTGTTGTTGCTGTTGTTTCTTGTGGAGGGGAGAATTAAAAGTTGAATTACTTCTATTCATAATTATCTCTTTATTTTCCATCGGCTTACGTTTTTCTTCTAAAGCTCACATTATGACGCTTAGCAGGAGTGTTTCCATGATTCACCGATTCAGTTGTGTCTAAATTCTCTGTAAAGCATTGAAAAAGTAACATTCACAGGATGTTATGTTTTCCATTTTCCCCATCGGATTTGTTTATCCTTTCAAATCTGACATCATGACCTTTTGTCATCGTCTCTCGGTTTCCTTTCAAGACAGATTGTAAACCGCTCAGCAAGCGTTTCTTCATAATTCACAGATTCAGTTGGTTTCAAATTCTCTTTGACGCGTGAAGAATTACCGATTCAAATGACATTATTTTTGCCCTTTTTCCTCACAGTTTTTTTTTTTTATCCTATCACAACTAACACCATCACACCGTGAAAGAGAGTCTTCATAATTCACCAATTCCATGTTCTGACTCTGTTAGACAAGAAGGATAGACAATTTAATTGATTTTTTCCCCATCTGCAAATGCTTCTTTTTCTTCTAGAAAGGCAACACAACACCGTACAGGAGTGTCTTCACAATGGCCCGATTCAGTGGTATTCAAATTCGCTTTGAGACAAGAAGAATGTAATTTCAATTGACATTTTTAGTCTGACCGAGGGGCAGGTGAAGAACGTTTTTAGTCATTACAAAAATCCAGGCACATTTTATATAATTAGCATTTTGATAATTAAAAACGTCTTCCGCTAGCCCCTTGGCCCGACTATACCTAACGGTATCCTTCTGCAACATCTTGTTTTTCGTTCAATCTGACAATCTAACACTTTCAAGGAGTGTCTACATAATGCACCGATTCATTTAAATTCGCTTTGAGAAGAATGGCATTTCAATTGACTTTCATCTCATCTGTCATCTTGGATTCATGTGTTGTTCGCTCTTTTTATTTTATTAATCGGTATTGTTTCTTTTCAATCCCTTTAATATTCTCTTAACCTTTGACCTTTCACATTTTGATCTAACATATTTTTAAAAAAAATATGAAAATAATCAATTATGGTGCAAAAACAACTATCTTGATTTAAATGTGACAGAATGAAAGAAGTATTTTTAAATGGTGTGAAAGTGGAACGGGTGAGTGAATACTAATCCTTAGGAACAGCTAGTGCTTGACAGTAAACAGAGCTTTGGCAGCCACGTCACACCAGTCAACAAGAAAGGTCAGTTGAAAGTTTACTGCATGCAGAAACTAAGATATCTCAATGTAAACACACAGGTCTTACAGCTAGTTTATCAAAGTTGTGTGCAATCTATGCTATGCTATGCTAACTTGGTTTTTCTGTCCCCAGAACTAGTGTCTATTTGGGACATGACGTGGTTATAATATTATGCAATCTGCCCCAACCTTCAGGCTGGTATGGAGGCCTTAGTGTGCACAGTAAGAATGTGCTAAACAAAACTGTGAATGTATGTAGTAAGATTGTGGGGCTGAAGCAGGAGAGTCTGCGTGAGTTGTATGAAAGGTTCCTTGTGAAAAAGGCGAGAATGATTGCTGTTGCCAAAATGTAAAACTGTTCGTGCGAGGTCAAGTTTTATCGCAAACTCTGTACAACCTTTAAAGTAATAATCGGTTTTATAGCACTGTGATTTACTGCAATAATTAACCTGTCATAATTGTAAATCTTGTAATTAAAATGGCACTTTTCATGTGTTAACTTAAAATGGCGCTTTATTATTATGCTTGTGTGTGTATGCATGTGTGCGCGCGTGTGTGTGTGTGTGTGTGTGTTTGTGTGTGCGCGCGCGCGCGTGTGTGTGTGTGTGTGTGTGTGTGTGTGTGTGTTGTGGTGTGTGTGTATGTGTGTGTGTGAGTGTGTGTGTGTGTGTGTGTGTGTGTGTGTGTGTGTGTGTGTGTGTGTGTGTGTGTGTGTGTGTGTGTTGTTTAAACTGATGTGTTTTAATGTTATTATGTGTTCAGCCACAATGTAATTTTTCCTTTGAGATAATGTGTATATAGTCTTTTTTATTTATTATAAGTTACTATTTTTGTTTGACAAAATCCGCTTTTTTCTTTTTTCTTTATTTGATTGCAAACGGTCCCACACGTTTGCATCCACCTTTTTTGTTTCATGTTTTAAACTGACAAGGCAAAAATAATTGTCTGACACGCGAATTATTTGCATGGGACGGAACTTAAAAAAACAAAACATTGCCCTTTGTATCTTCAACACTTGTCATAATCATGGTGGCTAGTTATAGTCACGCGCTTAACGTAAAACCGTTGTCCATGGGAAAATTACACTCTGTATTGAAGTAATGAATCAAAAAACAAGAAAGGTAGGTTGTTGGAACGTTTGTTATTGACAAAACAATACATTCACAAATATATCGACCCCCAACGGTCTTTTAAGTGCACAGACAAACAATAACGAAAACTTATCTGGCTGATTTTTCCTTCCGCCTGCCACGAAGGCGCAAGCGAATGAATGATATATTTGTGAATGTATTGTTTTGTCGATAACAAACGTTCCAACAACCTACCTTACTTGTTTTTTTATTCTGAATTTTGGAACGTTGGCAGTCTCTTTGTTTTTGGATCTGTATTGAAGTGTTCCACTTCTGAACACCATTTCTGTAACCAGTTTTAAATTAGAAAATTTTAATTAAACTTTAGTAATGCCAAAATATTGATTTAAACTTACCTAACCTGGTTACTGGTGTGTTTTCTTTTTATTTAAACAGTACTAACTCGTCTAGCAAAAGGTAGCACATGGTAAACTCTAGTGTTCAAATGAACACTGGTGTTCACCATTTGCGACTTTTGCTGCACACATCGCACTGTGTGCAAAACTGGTTACAGAAAGGATGTTCAAAAGTGGAACACTTCAGTTCAGAGTGTGCGCCGACTTCATTAGGTTCAATACATCGTCCGACATTAGCTTTGATACCTTAAGGTAGGTAAGGTAGCCTCAAGTGTGATCCCAGACAGGAGCTTAACATCAGGAAGTTCAATAAACCACGGTGACATTTTCTCAGAAAAAGTGCACTTTCTCTTGAAAAAAAAGGTGTCAGGAATCGAAAAAGGATACTGTTTGTTTAAAAGACGCTCACATTTCCACATAACAAGTCTTCCTGAAAACTCCATCTCCGCCATCACCCCAACCGACACCCCCCCCCCCCCCACCCACCCACCCACTCCCATCCAACCCACCTCCGCCACGCCCTTGGTAACAAGTGACACAAACTGAAAACTGATTCTTTTAAACAATCAAGTCTGTCAGTGAAAGACGCTCAAATTTCCTCATAAAAAGTACATTTTCCCAAGTAAAAACGTGACAAGAATTGTAAAATTATACTTTCTTTTTCCAGAATAATTGTCGATGTAATGCTTAGTGTATCCAACACACATGTCCTGATGCCTTTTAGGCTTTTGTGTTTGTTGGCCATTACAAAAACAAGAACACTCCGCAAACAGAGGTAACAGTACAGGTAACAGTAACAATTAACTTATGTGCACACCTGGGAGAGCGGTATGTCTCTTCGTGTGTACGCACAAGACAAATACCAAGTTCTCAAGTAACAGATCATGTAATCCATTTCAGAATTCGGTTGGTAATAGAAACACGAAAATACCCAGCATGCATCGCCCTAAAAAGGGAATATGTCTGCCGTAATGGCGGGGAATAACGGTCGTGCCAAAACGGTAGTGTACGTGTGAGTTTCAGTCCATGAACGCAGAAGAAGTGAACATAATTTATCGGTTCCCGTTTCATCGATCGTTAGAATTTAACTACAGTAGTTTTCCAGTTGTTGTTCTTCTTCCTGAAATGGTGTCATTTAACATGGGTCTAATTAAACAGCGTGTCTTCTGACATTTCAGGTGATATTATTGTAATCTGAGCAATCGTGTGCGTGTGAAGTAGGTTTACTTTGCGTCTTCGTGTTCAACACAAATGGTTGGTCGTAAATAGAATATTGGTTTTGCTCTGCAATGTAACTGTACACGGATTTTGCTCCCATGAGTGCAATTATTTTTGTAAAATATTATGGATGTTTTTGTTGTTTTTTGTTGTTGTTGAATTTTTTTTTTTCATTTTTCGCTTTTCGTTTCATGTGTGTGTTTTAGTAAGGACTATCTTTAAGAATGGACCATATGGACCTAACGCTATTGTCCTTTTGTAATAAAGTCTTCGAGTTCGAGTTCTGTTTGCAAAAAAGTTTGCGCCGAATTTTGTTTAATTATTTCGTTCTATTTGATAATACTTCTTTTGAAGAAAAAAACCCAACCTAATGACAATATCAGTTGTTGTTTTGTTGCCTTTTTTTTTCTCTCTCTCAGAATGTTTGATGTTACCTGCGTCAGTGTTATTTCTTTTGCTGATCACCACAATTTTACCATGCATAGGCTTTTGATCTTGCGTCTGAAATATTATAGTACGCTCATTGTATTCATAAATGTGCAAAACCTTCGTGCTCGATTATGGAACTTCTTCAATACGAACCGAGAGACAGTGTTAGTTCTTTACTTGGAGATTGTTTATTCTAACTTGCGTATGTACTTTTCCTGCCGTCGTGCTCGCAATTTGGTCCTAAAATAGTGTTACTTCTAACATATTAAAGTACGCTAATGTTGCTGGCAAGAGTGCAGGTGTGTGGTGTTCAATAACACAAATCATGTGACCTTATTTGTCACGTTGTTTTCTCGTATCTGTGGAATTGCTTTTTTTTAAATAGTCTCAATTAACTTTAAATGTGACTTTTCCCTGCTTGCCTTTTTGCGTCAAATGACTTTTTGTGAACTGTTATTTGGTATGGTATGACAAAGGGAAGTTAATTCACTATTGTAACATTTTTCGCGTTTGCACCACGCATGGTGACATGTAGCTGTAAGTGCAGAATTGTTAGAACCGATTTATCTGTTTGCTCTTCTCGTTTGTTTCTTTTTATTATAGTTTTTGTTGATTAATATAAATGAAAACAACAACAACTGCAACAACAAAAGCAACATCAACAATAACAGTGAGAACAAATACAACAACAACAACAACAACAACAACAACAACAACAACAACAACAACAACAACAACAACAACAATATATTGGCAAAACCACGGTCACAGTTGTGAAAGCGTTGATGTTCATTTGAGCAAATATGGTTAATATTGTCCTTGGACAAGGAAGAAGAAACGGAAATAAAAGAAAACAAACAACCTCACACACACACACACACACACACACACACACACACACACACACACACACACACACACACACACACACACACACACACACACACACACACACACACACACACACCACAACATGTTGCGCGCTTTCATGTCATTTTCTTCCTCGCTGCCTTTGTACTTTCTTTTCATCTTGTTTTTAAAACAAACATCTGTTTTGACTAACAATTATGAATTAAAAACAACAACAAGCAAGGTCA
>NC_090245.1:31013728-31041228 GCF_037325665.1 Littorina saxatilis | reverse complement strand
CGTTACCACAAACAGAGGATAACGTCCTGTTTCACCATAAACTATATGCCTTGGTGACTTCGAATGGACACCGACAAACCTTTTAATGGCAGACAAATGTACTCTTTCAACAATTTGTTGATCAGCAGAGAGTCCCCAGACCTCCGAACCGTACGTCAAGATCGGTTGTATTTGACTGTCAAACAGTTTAAAAAAGACGTAATGAAATGGAAAGGATTGGTCGTCGGGATTTGGACACGAAGAATTATCTCCTTGTCAAAAAGGCGTGAGAGAGAGAGAGAGAGAGAGAGAGAGAGAGAGAGAGAGAGAGAGAGAGAGAGAGAGAGAGAGAGAGAGAGAGAGAGAGAGAGGCAGACACACGAGAGAGAAACAGAGAGACAGACAGAAGGACAGAGAGACGGACAGAGAGAGAGAGAGAAAGAGCGAAAGAGAGAGAGAGAGAGAGAGAGAGAGAGAGAGAGAGAGAGAGAGAGAGAGAGACAGACACACAGATACACAGACAGACTACACGACATAATAAAGCGAGCGGTAAAAGCGTATACATTTCACGGGGAGAGTGTCATCCAAACAGTTCCGTTATGTTACTTGTTCAAATCTGAACACACCGTAAACCAAACCGGCAACCAGTACTCAAGTTACTTACAGAAAACTTTTTGTATAATTACTATCATTTTAAAATGAAATGTACATATCTGGTGCCATATCTTGATCCCGACGGTTCCTGTGACAGAGTCAGGATTAATTGTTGTTGTGACGGGCGCTGTGGCGGGGTGGTAAGACGTCGGCCTCTTAATCGGAAGGTCGAGGGTTCGAATCCCGGCCGCGGCCGCCTGGTGGGTTAAGTGTGGAGATTTTTCCGATCTCCCAGGTCAACGTATGTGCAGACCTGCTTGTGGCTTATCCCTCTTCGTGTGTACACGCAAGCACAAGACAAAGTGCGCACGGATAAGATCCTGTAATCCATGTCAGAGTTAGTTAGTTAGTTAGTTAACTGTTGCTTAATGGGTCCAGCAGACCATTTAGGCCAAATCAGGACCCCATGTCAGAGTTCGGTGGGTTATAGAAACACGAAAATACTCAGCATGCTTCCTCCGAAAGCGGCGTATGGCTGCTTAAATGGCGGGGTAAAAACGGTCATACACGTAAAATTCCACTCGTGCAAAAACACGAGTGTACGAGGGAGTTTCAGCCCACAGACGCAGAAGAAGAAGAAGAAGTTGTTGTTAAACAAAATGGGTGCGTGTGTACACGCGATATGATTACATGAGCATGCAAGTTTAGTTATACTAGTACTTTAAAAGCACTATCATGATGTTTACAGCAGCACGCATGCTACTCAAGATCAAAATAGGGATTACATAATTAAAACAAATGTAGTGGAGGAGTGGAAGGGGTAGAAGTAGAAGATACGAAGCCCAAGTCCAAGCGTCTTGTTTCAACTTTTTATTCAAGAAAACAATGCAAGGAAACGTAGAGGCCGAAGGCGAAACCCGTAGACAGCAAAGCAAGTGTAGTGTCGTGTTCAGCTGCTAGGAGCGAATGCATGCTTATGCCGGGGTCCGGCTTATACTTATAGCCCCGGCGCGGACTGCACAGAAAGCACCGTCCGCCGAGAATAAAAATCGCCTGAATACGGCCAGAAACACGGAATCTGTGTTTCTTACACTTGCTTTACCCCACGTTATTTAAACAAATACATAACCAATCATAACAAACAATACATCAAATTAAAGCTACGACCTTTAGCTTTCTGTTGCAATAGATCACATTTCGTAAAAACTTATATTTATTTAGTAGGATGCAAAAACAATGGTCCTAGTGAAGGCACTGAACCAACTTCAGTGCGGAAAATTACAAAACTCTCTAAACTGGAATAATGGACAAACTCATAAATCATACAGATAAAAAGAAGAACCCTAGACAAACATCATGATATGCGTTACTTGGGGGAAAATTATACATTGACTTAGTACGAAGCGGTAAAGTCCGAAAGTAAATGGAATCGGCTAAATTCCTGCGCGAGTACCTGTCTGCATAAATTAGCAATCTTTGCAGAGGAACCAAGCATCACTCATTACAACCAAATCCTTATAAACAAACTAAAATCATATGCAACATAGGTACGGGATATGTAATAGTGATACAAAAATGACAAAACAATGATTGAAAAGACAAAGATGAGTTTGTGAGAATCAATTTCTCTCAACGATACATGAAAACCGGTCAAGGTCAGAGTGACGCTTTGGTCAGTTCGAAGCATTATCGTAAATAACACAATAATATGCAGCCATCCAGCCTAATCAGTGACTTCTATGCAAACCTAAATATAATTAGGACCGTATCAAAGATAAAAGGGACTTTGAAAGATAGAAGTTAGGTAGATATATAAAGAAAGGTATTGTATTAGAATTTGCGCCGGCAAGGTGCGCGCGCATCATCGTATCGTCTGCTATGTACTGTACACAAGGCTGTTTCGCTATGCGATGATTAGAGTGTTTAGGGTAGCGAAGTGCACTTTGCTACACAAAGGGCGAGTTCGATCATTTACATCACAGGATTACACAAAAGAAAGGGGAGGTGCATGAGAAAACATTATTTTAATGGAATAGTATGTCATCAACAACCCTTTATTTTGTAAAAGAAAACTTATTAGATTACTGAAGCACATACATACAGATGCTAGGTTGTGTTGCAAAACTTCAAAATATAGAAACACTCTAGAATTATAGATTGCCTTTGCGACTCTATTTTGTTCTATCAAAACTGTAAATAAGGACATGTTAAACTTCGCAGAATGTAACACTGTTGATTGGAAGAAAACATGCAGACTGAAATGAAAACAGTTATCCTAAAATCATTAAACACAATTACTGAATATAAATGGATAAGACAATAAATAAACATGTTCCTGCTGTATATAATAAAACAATGTATACATGACGCACAACACATGTGTTAATATAACTCACACTGCGTGCCTGTGCAATCGCAATATAATTTGTAATATTTACATAATAAAAACAAACATTTTTCTTGGTACTTTCTCGTGTAAATGAATCTATGCACCATTAATTTTAGATCACAATTAACAACTTCACTAACTTCACCAAGTAATACTATACACAACCTCCTAATTGTGCCCTTATAAAAGCGCCTTGATGTCTGGCGGTGAATAGACGTATAGAAGAAAGTTGTATTATTGGTTTTGTTTATATTCTACTCAACTTTGGAATGGGTCTACGTTTTACCTTGCTAAGAGCAATATTGTATCTACATTAACATGCACACTCTTATGGAAGGCCACTAGGTTTATTAACTTTATAAAAACTATCGATAACCATTAAGAAAAGTATTTAATTATTTTTTATTTGATTGTTCGATATTTTGTATCCATACAATTGTTAACCAATCCCCCTGCTTCTGTGTCGATAGAAAACATATGTGACGTCTGACACACATTTATTGATAAGGAACAGAGGCGACTGATTATTTTGTTTAATTAATGCAAAAATGTCAACCAATGATTTGTAAAGTTATCGATTATTTTCTGAGAATGTATCGATAAATGTTAAAGAGTTGATTACCCTTTTTGCGTTCTGTACATTCCAACATGTATATAGTACTGGATACATTATCATCGACACAAAGCAAAAGCAGTAAACACATTTGCATACCCCTGACTTCTTCAAACTTTGTAAATTCAACCTCTTCTAATTATTTGAATTAGCAGAAGTATCCATCCCTCGAGACAAACTTTCGCAAAGCCTGCTGATACATTGTAAGTATTAATAGTGGCAATTTTCCCCTTGACCAAATACAGAACACTGTGCACCAAAGTTGACACATGGTTTTCTCTTCATATGCATGTATTGTATGACTTATAAAACCGATTTTTCCCACCAGAGTATTACAACATTGTCTCAAACGCAATGTCTTTCTTTTATCGAATATTTTGTCATAGTCAACAACTACTCATAACTCATACTCATAACATTTTATTGATCCAACAAAGGAAATTAAATTAGTCATCAGCACATATAGGTCATTAATTAATAACTATAAAAGAATAAAAGAAGAAAATTCATAAAACCCATGATATAAAAATACCCTTTTTTCTTGCACACCTGACACACCGACACACCAATACACATGCATACATGCCTACATACATACCTACATACATACATACATACATACATACATACATACATACATACATACATACATACATACATACATACATACATACATTCCATGTTAAAGTGTAGTTAAGAACATCACAGTAATTATATCATTGTTTGGATTAACAGATAAGTTTTTATGTAAATGATGATAACAACAATCCATAATTAACGCTATTGCACTACCAAAGAAGAGACCAACCAAACACATAAAAACCAATAACAGTAATCATCATCATAAGCAATGGTAATCTAAACATTGTGTTTTACTTGCTTATCAGTCCATCAAATTGTCAACCTCTCTGGTCCACGTAAGGAGTATATTGTCCAGCATCTTGCATTCATAGATTTCCATTGTTTCTGGTAACCTTTTTCACCTGAAACGTAATTACTGTCTTACCTTTTAGTAAAGTTGACCGTCTCTCTCGTTCACTAAAGCGAGCAATTCTTCCGGGTTTTGTTACGCTTAGGGTATTATTCTCAAAAGTAACCGTCTCTTGTTAGGCCATGCTTGGGTTCTCATTGTCTCTGTCAACCAGGGGCGGATCCAGGGGGGTTTCCGGGATTTCCGGAAACACCCCCCCCCCCCCAGCCTAAAAAGAAAAAAAAGAAAAAAAGAGAACACAAAAAGAAGAAAGTAAGAAGAAATAAATAATTTGAAAATAAAGACAAACTGATGGCTCAGACTGCACCTATTGCTCCATTTTCCTTGATTTAACAAAGTTTGTCGGGGGAGCATACTCCCGGACCCCCCTAGGAGCCGGCCTTTGTATTTTAAGTGACGATCTAGGAAAGTAGTTGGGTAATTTGTTGGCTCAGGTTGCACCAGATCGGTCAATTGTCCCTATTTTGATCCAAATTTGTCTTCTTAAATTTACTTTTTGGAAGGTGTATTAGGTAGGGGAATTCGAAGTTTCTTGGCTCAGATTGCTCCATTTTCCTTGTTTTTTTCCACGTTTCCCGGACCCCCCCTAGGAGATTGGAACGCTTTGCGCCCTCAACTAAACGCTTCCCGTCGTCGAATTGTCCGTAAAAGAAATTTGGAACACCCCCCTCCCCCCCCCCCCCCCCCCCGGCCCCTTAAACATGATGTGATCCGCCCCTGTTAACCTTCCCCTGGTAGACTCATTTCACTTGGTAACCGTGCAGTAAAGCTGACTGTCTCTCTCGTCCACTAAGGTGATGTATTCATTTACTTCTTCCTCGCTTGGTTTCTCATTGTCTCCTGTAATGCTTTTAGCAAGACTATACTCCACGTCGCAA
The DNA here is from genome assembly GCF_037325665.1 of Littorina saxatilis. Classification (NCBI taxonomy): domain Eukaryota; kingdom Metazoa; phylum Mollusca; class Gastropoda; order Littorinimorpha; family Littorinidae; genus Littorina; species Littorina saxatilis. Next base: position 31,035,784 of record NC_090245.1, on the reverse strand, counting down.
CCTTGCTGTACAGTTGACTGTCTCTCTCCCACCACCGTGATGTAGTCTGCTGCTTCCTCGACGATTAGGTTGTGTTTGGCAAGGCCCCGCAGACTGGTATAGCCATACTGTGCAGACTGGGTGCCAGCGTCTGGCTGAACGAGACAGTCGTAGCGTCCGGTTCTACGGGTTGCTGCAGAACAAGTTTCCATCTCCTGCCTCATGCTTTGCTGTGCGCTGTCTCCAAGGTCTACGGCCACGGCAGAATCGCTGCTTCCTTTTAGGGATTGGTAGGATATAATTAGTATCAACATCATCCCGTTGTTTTATTTGTGAAGTCAATACACAATGCGCTTTCGTCCTAGCCTCTCCTTGTGGTTGTTAGTACTTTCTTCCCCCTCTCCCTCCCTTTTCTTTTTATCTTCTGTAGATTCCTTTGTTCCTATTTAGCTCCCCATCCCCATTCTTTCAATTTGTTTTTCTGGTTTATTGTTGTTATGTCCATCATTACGAAAATGTGTGTAACTTAGTATTGTTCTGGTCACGTGATATAAGCATTTGCTTGAGTGCGTGTCCTAGTTGTGTGTTTTGAACTGTTCATGCGAAGAAATCCTGAATAAAATTTTGTTTAAACCAATACACAAATGTTTTCATTTAACCGTTGAATAAAAGATGGATAGTTTCAATCAGATATCATTTTAGGTATTTTATCGTGAACTTTGAAATTATGGGATCGACGTTACAGTGATGACCTCATTGTGTAGCAGACGATCGTTTGCATAACTCCGTGGAAATGGGACGTGGCCTTATGTTCACATGTTAGGTGCACGAAGACAGAATCAACAAACAATTGTTTCATGACGAAACGTATTCAACAAAAACGATCTACTCAGCACAGTCGGCAGCCAGGCTATATCTTGAAAATGTGTCCAGTTGTAAGCATAATTTGTATCCCATAAAAAGCCTGGGTAGATCTGTGGTAAATCAGAAGATATCTTACATGGTAAAGAGCGTATCTTAAAAGGAATATTATTTTCAAAAATTTACCAGAAGGTTCCAGCATCTGCCTGTTGATCATAGGCGCGGCGTCTTTGACGTTTGGTCCATGATCCCTCCTAAATGTTGGGTCTCTGTCGTAGTCATTGAGGGCTAATGGGCTGACCGGAGCTTCGTAGCCCTCGTCGTCTCGCTCAAACTGTTCGGACAAACGCTGGCTCGCGCTGGCAGTTCCTCGCGCAGGTAGTCCCATGCTGCCGTTGCCCTCTTGAGTCTTGTGCTCGTTTTTGTGGTCGGAGTTTGGCGTAGGAAGCTCGCAACGATTGACCATTTGGTCGGGCTGCTGTCCAGCACTAGGCGTTCTATTCCTCCTCCTCTGTCTGAACACAATAACGAGAGCAGCAACAGCGATGCTGACCGTTACAGCAAAAACAGTGACAACACCAACTACGATCCATCTCGACGATGGTGGCTGGTCTTGTAAAGTAGACCCTGTAGCTGTGGAGTATGTTATTGTGTTTTTGTGTCGAGTTGTTGCTGGTCTCGCTTCAGGTGGTTTGACGATACAGTCTGATTGTCCTCTGATTTGTATGTCATCTATCCAGACTTGTTTAGACGAACTTGCACTGAAGACAACTCTGTACTTGTCAGCACTGTTTAGTGGAGCCCGACCAAAATCCCAGTTATTTTTGTTGACTTCAAACAGCGACCATAACAACTCTTCACTTTTTTCGCGATTATCGTGTTGTAGGTGTACGCTGAGCTGACTGTTTGTTTCCGAGTCAACGTCGAATAGGAACATCAGACACGAATCGTTTGATGTCGGACTTTGTAAAACGCTCGTCAGGCTACCATTGCTCTCATTAAGGGAAGCAAACCAGTTACCTTGTTCATTCTTAATTAGTTGAAAACCGTCGCTGAACCAGTCACAAAACGTCCCATTTGGCTCATTTGTAATTCCAAACGTCATGGTGGTTTTGATACATGCAGTAGAACCTGCATGGGTTAGCAAAGAGCAGCACAGAAGCAGGAAGATATATAGAAGTGTTTGCCGTATCATATTTGTTTTAGTTCTGAAAATGAAGAAAAAACAACTTGGTTAGGCAAGTACAATCGGGCTTCATGAACTGTGATTTAATAAAGTACGTTAGGTGTTTGCTTTCAAAGTGTTCGTAGTCGTTAGAATAAAAACAAGTCGCGTAAGGCGAAAATACAACATTTAGTCAAGCTGTCGAACTCACAGAATGAAACTGAACGCAATGCAATTTTTCAGCAAGACCGTATACTCGTAGCATCGTCAGTCCACCGCTCGTGGCAAAGGCAGTGAAATTGACAAGAAGAGCGGGGTAGTAGTTGCGCTGAGCAGGATAGCACGCTTTTCTGTACCTCTCTTCGTTTTAACTTTCTGAGCGTGTTTTTAATCCAAACATATCATATCTATATGTTTTTGGAATCAGGAACCGACAAGGAATAAGATGAAAATTGATTTCGAAACTTTAATTTTGATCATAATTTTTATATTTTTAATTTTCAGAGCTTGTTTTTAATCCAAATATAACATATTTATATGTTTTTGGAATCAGAAAATGATGAAGAATAAGATGAACGTAAATTTGGATCGTTTGATAAAAAAATTTTGTTTTTACAATTTTCAGATTTTTAATGACCAAAGTCATTAATTAATTTTTAGGCCATTAAGCTGAAATGCAATACCGAAGTCCGGCCTTCGTCGAAGATTGCTTGGCCAAAATTTCAATAAATTTGATTGAAAAATGAGGGTGTGACAGTGCCGCCTCAACTTTTACAAAAAGCCGGATATGACGTCATCAAAGGTATTTATCGAAAAAATGAAAAACATGTCCGGGGATATCATTCCCAGGAACTCTCATGTCAAATTTCATAAAGATCGGTCCAGTAGTTTGGTCTGAATCGCTCTACACACACACACGCACAGACACACAGACACACACACACACACACACACACACACACACACACACACACACACACACACACACACACACACACACACACACACACACACACACACACACAGATACACCACGACCCTCGTCTCGATTCCCCCTCTATGTTATAACATTTAGTCAAAACTTGACTAAATGTAAAAAGAGGTCAGACTGAACAAAATGGGAATCAGAAAAAGATACAGTGCGCGGAAAAACGCAAATAAAGCGAAACAGACTCGATCCAACACAGACAAAACGAAACAAAGACAATTGAAAAATAGACGATAAATGAGATTGTTACGGACATGATTAATATTGTAGTAAAATAATATACCATAAAGTAAATAATTAAAATAAAGTAAAACCAGATACATAAATTGCGATAGAATTGCCTATGAAATGTGAAACTGAAATAAAGTCAATCAAAAATAAATAAACATAAATAAAAATAGATATAATATCATAACTAACAATAAATAAGCATAATTAAATCAATAATATTGAAAGTCGAGTTTTTGTTTTTTTTCTTATAAGTAACTCACCAAAACCAAACTGCCAAACGGAAATCACACAATCAAAACCACAAATGTTGTGTTTCAAACACCTTGTGATGCTGCTTCCTGGAGCATACTTTACTGAAGGAGCCTACTCTTGGAAACATGGAATATTTATACCTTAAACATCGCGATGCGATCATAATATAAGGAAAAAGTCTGGCTCTTCAAGCTTATTCATGCCAGCACACAAATAATATTCAGATAAAATATCAACAGCCCAGGCATGCAATTTTGCAACATGATATGTTTAAGTCAATGCACTATGCGGACAAAAAACAGGATGAAACCCAATTTACGAAAATAATTATCTGTGAATTGAATTGCCCAACGATGAAATTCGACACGCTGGCCTTCGGTTTTGTGTAAACACTGCCAATCAAGAGCTTCAGAAAAACTCACTGTTTATGACCCCACCCAAAATGACGCACACAAAAACAGGCGTAATATCTTCTATTTCGGTGTATCTGTGGATTTATTAGATACACCCCCCCCCCCACCCCTTCCTCCTTTCCACCCTCCCGTTCTCTGTCTGTCTTTCAGTCTGTATTTATGTCTGTCTGTCTCTGCCTGACTCTTTCTGTCCCTGTCTATCTGTCTGTCTGTCTGTCTTTCTATATCTGTCTGTCTGTCTGTCTGTCTGTCTGTCTGTCTGTCTGTCTGTCTGTCTGTCTCTCTCTCTCTCTCTCTCTCTCTCTCTCTCTCTCTCTCTCTCTCTCTGTGTGCATGTGTGTGTGTGTGTGTGTGTGTGTGTGTGTGTGTGTGTGTGTGTGTGTGTGTGTGTGTGTGTATGTGCACAGTCTTTGCTTTCGTTTACAATTATTCTCTGTATATGTTCCAAGGACAGGTTGGAAGATTAGGCTTTTTTCTTTATTTGGTGTTTAACGTCGTTTTCAACCACGAAGGTTATATCGCGACGGGGAAAGGGGGGAGATGGGATAGAGCCACTTGTCAATTGTTTCTTGTTCACAAAAGCACTAATCAAAAATTTGCTCCAGGGGCTTGCAACGTAGTACAATATATTACCTTACTGGGAGAATGCAAGTTTCCAGTACAAAGGACTTAACATTTCTTACATACTGCTTGACTAAAATCGTTACAAAAATGGACTATATTCAAAAGGAGAAACAGAATCCGTTAGTCGCCTCTTACGACATGCTGGGGAGCATCGGGTAAATTCTTCCCCCTAACCCGCGGGGGGTAAGATTAGGCTAGGCCTAAAACCTTTATCCTTATGTAATAAAGTTTTAAAGTTCTAAAAAGTTCTCTCTCTCTCTCTCTCTATCTCTCTCTCTCTCTCTCTCTCTCTCTCTCTCTCTCTCTCTCTCTCTCTCTCTCTCTCTCTCTCTCTCTCTGTCCGGACCAGTCAAGCGATGTGTTTAATGTACACTGCACAGTATAGTACAGAGATCGCGTTAGGGCTTGTATAAACCGTCATTACCTACAAGACAGGAAGAAAACACCAAGCAGAAACAAAATCGCACGACGACAGCAAGTCAAATAAAAACAACAACAACAACAACAACAACAACAACAACAACAACAACAACAACAACAACAACAACAACAACAACAACAAAGACAAACATCAGGTATAATAACCCTGAAACTATTCGATTTTGACTCAGGGAGAAAAAAAACAATCGCTGTTGCAAATCAAATATGGCAGAGCGCTATTTCAAGATGTGAGAACCAAAGGGACGAGCGAACGACGTGCGCATGAAGAGTAAGTCAGAGTAATGTAGAACCAAACTCCTGGCATTTGAGACAATAACAAGCATTGAGCAACTTTCATCATTATACAAATGATGATCGCCGCAAGCTCATGTGTTCCTCATTCTGCAGGGCACTCTTAACACTTATGTAAACAGTGATACACGAACAAAAACATACGTTTATTCTTAACAGAAGATAGTCCTTAGATCAAGACTGGGTTGGGTTTTTGTTTTACGAATAAACACACACACACACACACACACACACACACACACACACACACACACACACACACACACACACACACACACACACACACACACACACACACACATTGTTATTGGGTTGCCTCGACAAAAATCACACACAAAAAAACCCACTTTCAAGGCAACCCTGACAAGAAGAGACTATAGTATATAGTGCACATGTACGTGTTGCATCTGTAACGTAATGTTTACACCTATGCACTTCAGGTAGAAGCAATATTTACACACCAGAACAGCAGAGACAAAAACAAAAGTAGCAAATGGCATATATATACAACAGATTTAACGAGGGGGAAAGGTTTACTAGTATATCAGTGTCAATGACTGAATATTGCCAATATAATGTACACCTGTTATCCAGTTACGAGTGCATTAAAGTCACTAAAAATAGAACACTGAATTTCTCCATCGAACGTGCCATCGAAAGAAAACAAATAAACTTCCTGATATGCACACTCGTGATGAGGAAAATGTTAACACTGGTTGTTGCAATTAATTTTGTAATCCAAAAAGCTTAAAAAGGTTAAAAAAAAAATGAAAGAAAAAAAGCAAGGTCATCACTGAGTATGTGGACATTGTATCATTGCCATTCAAATTGTGCTTTTTGTTCACAAGAAATTTGAACAAGAGCTTCATGAAATTATATCAGGGTATTTAAAATCTGCATCCGTGACATCAGGTCTGAACATGTTGTTGTTTTTGTTGTTGTTGTTGTTGTTGTTGTTGTTGTTGTTGTTGTTGTTGTTGTTGTTGTTGTTTTTTGTTGTTGTTGTTGTTGGTGGTGGTGGTGTTTTTGTCGTTGTCGTTGTTGGTGCTGTGTATGTTATTGTTGTTGTCGTTGTCGTTGTTGTTTCTGGATAAGGGGGGAGGTTTTCCTTAGGGTCAGACTGTTTGCGAGAAGGGTTGTTAGCGATGACGCGATGAAGCGTCTTTCGAAAATGTATAGATACCCCCGAGCAAATCTGTTTAGTTCTCCATATTAGATGTGATTTGTTGTGTTGTAATGAACTGTGATCTGCTTTTCTTTTTTTTTTTTTGGACAGGCGTCCAGACGGAGGACAGAATTGCTCCGCCAGGCTGTCTTCGCCAAAAGACCAGTCAAGTCATTGATATGACACAGTCAAAACAACACTCAGGAATCTGGAAAATAAAGAAGATATAATGACCCCGTCAGAAGATGTAGAGGTTACATGCCGAGTCTCAGTGATTATTAAAAATAATGGTCGAAGTTGGCGGATCATGAAAAATGCGAGCTTCAGCGAGCTTTTTCATGACCGCGAACTGAGACCATTATTTTTAATAATCACTGAGACGAGGTGTGTAACCTCTTTATTGCTCCTTTCTTCAGTTATTCAAAGAAAACAGGAGTTTTTGTGCGAAAGTTTGATCGAATCCGAATCACTCAACCAGTCAACCTGCGCAGGCGATCGATTAATGCGCGGTTGTATAGTTCCGTGCAAATCATTCCATTCTGTTAACACTTCTTGTCAGTTTCCCTGTTTTAGACTAAAATCAAGTACACAGATATGCTGTTATTCTGCTGTGGCGGTAAAGGCAGATATTGTGTGTTCTGTTTATGTTTTAGTATCGTTTAGGATAAGGTTCTTTCGTCAAATGGGACTAGCAGACGAACTTTTGCACCCGTGTTCCAACGTTAATTTAATTTACTGTATGAAGTTCAGTTTTTTGGGGAAAATAGTGTATGAAACCGCTTTATGTTGTTTAAATTGATGAGATGTGTGCATTTGGTTGCGTGTGATCTGTTTATAAAATGAAATATTGTTGAAAACTGACCGTCGGATTGCAGTCAGTGTTGTCGAAGAAACTGCGTTAAAAGAAGGGGAACTACTCTTGTCGGCAAGAGTATGAGTTACTTGCCTTGGGAATTTGCTTGTGATGAACGGTGTGTGCACGGCAGATCTAGATTCAGAAAACAACCTAACTCATGGATTTTATATGGAGATTCATGTGTTCAGGCCTGTAGTTGTTAATTTAAATGCGGTATGTTTGTATTGTTTGCTCCAGAGATGTATATTTCGTACGTATAGAGCGTTCGGAACTTTTCAGTCGCAAAAGTAGTACCAAAACAGAACAGCTTCTCAACCCATTGCACTATCGAGGATTCAGGCTGTTGCTGGCTCGTTATTTGTTTGGTTGCTGGGTCATTATCGAAAAATAACTAGCTCTACAAGTTTACAGAGGTAAAGAAGCAGAGGGGGGAATAAACACCTATTCTCACCAGGAATCAGCTTTGGCCTGTCAAACCATAGTTTGTTTTTTTTAAATTTTATTTCTATTCTCACAATTCAGCGTTTTGGAGATTTTTTTTTTTCATTGACATAAATTCATGCATTCATCTTTGGTACACAGAAAAAATACAAAGGACAAATACAGATTTAAAGCAAACAAAGAATCTTACAATCTGAACTTCCTAGTCAAACAATAAAAAGGAAACCAAACAAAACAAGAAAACAAAATCAAACGAGCAAACAAAAACAACCTAACCAAAAAATACCATTACCAATACTAAAAGTTGGCGAAGAAGCCCATTTCTTAAATCATTTATATTTGGTACACAGAACTAAAGATTAAGGCAAACACCATAACTTACAATATGTAATCTATAGTCTTTTATTTTTTTTTTTCGGTTCGCACAGCGAACGTGTTTTTGGCTCACGTAAGTGTAGCCTATGCGATCGTAACTTTGTCTGTCTGTGCGTTTGTGCGTGTGTGTGTGCGTGTGTGTGTGTGTGTGTGTGTGTGTGTGTGTGTGTGTTTGTGCGTGTGTATGTCTGTGGTAGAAACTTTAACATTTCGTCATTTGAAGACGTCACATTATGGCGTCACGCGAAGGAATTACTGAAAGTCTCGGTTTTGAGCGGGCCGAGACTAGTTGGAAGGCAAGAGTTATCTTTTTCTTTTCATGTCTTGGCGTCTCAAATCTTATTAGTCAGAAAGCGCATGCACGTAGTCTCGACCAGCGCGTGGTGTGCTTCTTTCTGAGTACTTTACGTCACAAATTGTACTTTACGTACTTGATGATGACGTAAGTTAATTGTATGTGTTCTATTTCGTTGACTGAGCACGGCCGGGACCAGTTGGCGTGAGCGCTGGGATTTCGAGTTTCATTCGACATGTCAATGCATCGCAGTATGAAATAATACAGGTAGGAGGTTAGTTCTTGTACTTTGGGTCAACCAAAGTCGATAAATACATTCTTCACTATGGTATTGAGTCTGATTTCGTCGTCCATCTTGAATCGAAAAGCACTCTTCTTACAAAAAAAACCAACTTCGTTGCGAGCTACGGCGAAGCTTCGCATGTCAAAACTTGAGAAGCGATGTTGGGGTCAAAGTACCACGCCGTAGCTGCTGGTTTTTGGTATTAAGACTTTGCGAAGCTTCGTGTAGTGAGTTTGTGTTACTGTTTGTCTATTTCTTACGTGAGCCTTGAAGGCTTCGCCTCTTGTTTGTTGTGTTTTTTTTTGTTTTTTTTTTAAATCATAATTTTATATTTCTGATCTGCAATTGCTTTTCGAATAAAACAAAAAGAGGCATTGAAGCCTTTGTTTTTTTTTATAAATACTTATGCACATTTTAGCAACCAAAATTATACGGTTCAATTCTTTCAACAGAGTTGCTTGCATTTTTCGATTTTTGACACCAAACATAATTTTGTGCACTGTTAACTCTATTTGTTTATCCAGATGTACCCAAATATAAAATTCTATCTGTTTCCAAAACTCAATCACCACTGGGCAAAAGAGAAAAAAGTGTTCTATATAATCAACGCTATTACTACAATATGAACAGACATTGTCCTCCACAACTTTCATTTTACATAACATATTAATGTTTGTGGGATAAATATTGTGAAGTAATTTCCATTGTAATACACGCAACCTTGTTTCTTTAACCGATTCAAAACTAATCAGCCAATCTTTCTTATCAATTTCATAATTAAATTTCCTCCTCCAAAAGCCAATTGCACACCGGTTCAACAACTTTCATACTTACTAATTCTTTTCTAAACTGTTGTGCGCTGTGTACTTTCTTACCACGATATGAGGGGATATCCATCAAATCAATTTCTTTCTTTCCGTGCATCGTCTTATGCATTACATTCAGAACAACAGCACGAACCATGTTATATTCCAAAATTCTCCGTGGGGATTTTCCTAAAACATCACAAATGAACTGATAGGAAGCAAATTCGTTTCTGTATAAAACATCATGTACACTATTAAGACCCTTTCTCGCCCAATCTTCAAAATACAGTACATTTCCGGCATAAGCAAAACATTGGTTATTCCATAAAAGCAGATTAAATAAATTATCATCAATACATAAGCCTACGTTGTTATCAAGCCAGGTTTTCAAAAAAAAATTCCAAAATTTGGATTTGACAAGTTCACTCCCCTTTAGTCTCCGAAAATGAACATTTGAATAAAAACATTCACAATGTGAGCCGTACATTGAAAACACTGACTTTGGAACACATTTCCACTTATCCGTAACTTCGGGGGATGTCAGTCTGACAGCCCATTGTAATAAAAAGGATGCCTGCATGTGTTTCAAATCAATCATATTTAAACCACCATTTTCGACATCACTACACAATAATTATTATCCTTTTAACCTTTTCAAATGCCTTTTTATTATTTTCCTTCCTTTTCCACAAAAATCTAAACAACAGTCTATTAACTTCTGCTAATACTTTATCAGGGATCACAAATGCCTGCATAAAATAAACAAATTGGGAAATCAAAAACGTTTTTATTACAATAATTTTACCCATGATACTCAAATTTCTTTTCTCCCATGCCGAAATCAAGCGCTTAACAGACGTAATTCGCTCTGTCCAATTTTCCTCAACGTCAGAGGCTGATATGTCATTACAAAAATAAATTCCCAAAATCTTTAATTTTTTCTTCCAATTGAAATCATAAAAGGTGTCTTGACAATGTTTTTGACTTCCTGGCCACATGGCTTCACATTTCGACAGATTCAACTTTAATCCGGAAACGTAGTAAAAAGAATCAAAAATCAATAAGGCATGTTTTAAATCCGTTTCACTTTTCAAAAATAACGTTACATCGTCAGCATACACAGCAATTTTTAACATATCATCCCAAAACCTATCATTTAAACAATTCAGATTCGAAATACCTTTAACATTCTTATTCTGCCTAATCTTAATGGCTACTAACTCAATTGCCAAAACAAAGGCTAAAGGCGAGAATGGACATCCCTGACGGATTCCAGACTCCACTGGAAAATACTCAGACAACCAGCCTGCATAATTAACACAACTCTTGGCATCTTTCATCAAAACTTCGACCCAAGTTACAAACTCCGGGCCAAACCCAAATTTTTTAAAAACATTTATCATAAAGTCTTTTGAAATACAATCAAATGCATGAAACATGTCAATGGTAACCAAAAGACCTGGTTTATCTTGCACATTCATTTGATCTATGACGTCATCAATCAATCTTAACAAAGATGAAACTTGCCTCCCTTTAATATATCCAACCTGATCAGGATTAATCACATTGTGTACAACTTTGTTCATGCGTAGAGCCAGACACTTCGCCATTAATTTATAGTCACTGTTTGTTAGCGAAATTGGACGACAATTATTTAATTCATCTCTCGGAAGGTTTTTACCTTTATGAATTAACACAATGACAGCATTTCTTTGAGACGCAGACAAAATACCATTATCAAATGCTGCTGAAAAAGAACGTGATATAAATATACTCACTCGAGACCAAAATACTGTAATAAATTCAATTGTAATGCCATCAGAACCTGGCGAAGAACCATTTTTCATTTGTTTTAGTGCGTGTAACAGTTCATTAGCAGTTAGAGAACCCTCGCAGCTGTTCGTATCTTCGTCGAAAAGGGAAGGAACGCTGCAGCCTTGCAAAACATCGTCAACATTACCAACATTATCTACTATATATATTTTCTTTGTATACAAATTATTAAAATTTTGTTTGCACACTGTGTATTTGTTTTTGATCTGTACACACTCGCCCTTCATCATCTTTCACGCGATCCATAACCTTTGCATTTGCACGCGCTTTTTCCAAACTCAAGAAATATTGTGTTTTTCTCCCCTTCCTCGACCCATTTAGCGTGAGCTCTAACCTGAGCGGCTCGTGCCCTTTTTATTTCCATTAACTCGAGTTGCATTTTCACGTGTTCACGCTTTGCTTGGGTATCATTACAGTGAGGATTCTTACTCAAGTAAACGGCTAAATCATTCAGTTTATTACACAAATCTGCAACTTCATTTCTCCTTTGACACTGTCAGGGACGTAGCACACCTAATAAAAGTGGTAGGGCGGAAAAAAATGGAAGACAAAATGCTGAGACAGCTAAGGAAATATGGGGCTTACACTACCGCCCCCCCCCCCCCCCCCTTCCCGTCCCCTTGTAATGGTCTAAAACAGAAAGAAAACATGATGCGATTTCGTGCCTTCTGAGCTCAGTTCCATCTAATCATCTTTCCATCCTCCACCAAACAACGGGCTGGTGAATGTATCAGTGATTATCAATCGACTTACATTTATATCTAAATTCCGATACGTTGAATGTGATGAGCACTTACTTCAAATGACTTTCGTCTTCATTATTGTCTAGTGTGTTAAAAAGCAAGGATTGACAAACTGGTTTACTTCTAAACAAGCAATTTATTGATCCGTCCAGCCATCAACATTGGCAGCCTGAGTGATGACTGAAAAATAGAGGGATTTGTCAGAATATTTTTAGCGCGTTTTCGATCCATCACAACCAGGATGCACACTTGTGTCCATTATTCAATTCTCTCTCTACATGTTGTTTCATGTGACACTGTTAACCCCACAAGTTACTGTGTTACTCAATTGTTATGGCGTACTTACGGTTGACACACAATCACTCACCCCTCAGTCTGACCCCAGCTTCACACACAGAGTATACCAAACATTTCTTACCTCCATTGTTTCTCATGTGAGCAGACGGACGAAGAAGCAATTTTCACTAAATTGGCGCCAATACTTTTATGGCCTGACGGAACTCGTCACGTGTGACGTTCTCGTCAAAATAAGACGTCATCCTATTCCAGCAGTTGACCAAGACTAACACACAACAACAAAAAACCAAAAAAACCGACCTTATGCCATCGCGTGAATATTACGTGGGGTGTTCTGTTGGTAGATCTCTCTCTCTCTCTCTCTCTCTCTCTCTCTCTCTCTCTCTCTCTCTCTCTCTCTCTCTCTCTCTCTCTCTCTCTCTCTCTCTCTCTCTCTCTCTCTCTCTCTCTCTCTCTCTCTCTCTCTCTCTCTTCTCTCTCTCTCTCTTTCTCTCTCTCTCTCTCTCTCCTGGTCAAGTAATCTTCGACGAAGCCCGGGGTTCGGTATTGCATTTCAGCTTGGTGGCTTAAAAATTAATTAATGACTTTGGTCATTAAAAATCTGAAAATTGTAAAAAAAAATAAAAATTTATAAAACGATCCAAATTTACGTTTATCTTATTCTCCATCATTTGCTGATTCCAAAAACATATAAATATGTTATATTCGGATTAAAAACAAGCTCTGAAAATTAAATATATAAAAATTATTATCAAAATTAAATTGTCGAAATCAATTTAAAAACACTTTCATCTTATTCCTTGTCGGTTCCTGATTCCAAAAACATATAGATATGATATGTTTGGATTAAAAACACGCTCAGAAAGTTAAAACAAAGAGAGGTACAGAAAAGCGTGCTATCCTTCTTAGCGCAACTACTACCCCGCTCTTCTTGTCAATTTCACTGCCTTTGCCGTGAGCGGTGGACTGACGATGCTACGAGTATACGGTCTTGCTGAAAAATGGCAGCTACTTGACTAAATATTGTATTTTCGCCTTACGCGACTTGTTTTTTTCTTTACGGAAAAAGTGGTCGGGCGGTCGCCCTACATGCCCTACCGGGTGCTACGTCCCTGCACTGTTTATTTTTGCTATAATTAATGGTAAACTCCCTTATTTTAACTTTTAACATTTCCCAATCCAGTTGACAATCCAATTCTTTGCTACAAAATCCTTCAATAAAAATATTCATTTCATTAACATAATCGATATCTTCCAACATCAAATTATTAAACTTCCAATAACCTTTGCCTCTTACAATCTCACTTACTTTCAATCGAACCAGGCACCCTCTATGGTCTGAAAAAGGAACACTGACCATGCCACAATCAAAGTTCAAATAAAAAATACCGGAGCTAACCAAAATGTAATCAAGTCGTCTGGCAATAAACGGAGTCTTTCTTGACCAACTGTGATCTGCTGTGCTTTGCCTAGTTTGCCCTGACTGTCTGTATATCTGTCGATCTGTCTGTCTCTCTGTCTGTCTTTCTGTCTGCTATCACAGGCGATATAGAAGTATTGCCTCTGACTTTTGTTCTTTGTTTATTCGCGATTTTGGCATCACTCTGTCTGTCTCTGTCTCTGTCTCTGTCTCTCTCTGTCTCTGTCTCTGTCTCTCTCTCTCTCTCTCTCTCTCTCTCTCTCTCTCTCTCTCTCTCTATATATATATATATATATATATATATATATAAAACATCAGAAATTGTGAAAGAAACAATTGAAAGTCAGCAGAGACTTTCTTCCGAGATTTGTTAAAATCTCTTAGCAGAGATAGAGAGAGAAGTAAGTATCCCTTCACAGACAGCCTATTGGGAGCATCAGACCCTCCTCAAGGGGGACCGAGATTTACAGAGCAAAGTCCCTTTGTGGGGGACGTATCGCAAGGTAATCTAGTCCTGAGGAGGACCATTGATATATATAACAAAATCAAGACTAATGTCTGTCTGTCTGTCTGTCTGTCTGTCTGTCTGTCTGTGCGCGATGCGCGGCCAAGGTTCTCGATGGATCTGTTTCAAATTTGGTGATCATATTCAGATACACCCTGGACACAACCTGGTCGATGAGATATTTCAACACGTGCTCTCAGCGCGCAGCGCTGTGCGCGCTGAACCGATTTTGTGTTTTGTTTTGTCTGGATCCACTACCAGTAACTCTTCCTTATCTTCTCCAGTGTTTTCAGCCGCGATTATCTCCCTTCCTCCGTATGGCGTCAATCCATATTCCCGTTACTACGTTACTATTTTTAGAAGGTCACTGCAAGTTACTATTTTTAGAAGGTCTCCAGTGTTTTGCGCGTTTATCTCCTTTCCTTCGTGCGCCGGCAAAGCCGGCGTACACCCGGCAAAGCCGGGTCCCAGGCGCAGCCTGGTATTCGGCTCTATTTCTTCCCGGCGAAGCCGGTACCCGGCGAAGCGGGTAATCATCTAGTATATATATATGTAGAGGTTACATGCCGAGTCTCAGTGATTATTAAAAATAATGGTCGAAGTTAGCGGATCATGAAAAATGCGAGCTTTAGCGAGCTTTTTCATGACCGCGAACTGAGACCATTATTTTTTATAATCACTGAGACGAGGTGTGTAACCTCTTTATTCCTCCTTTCTTCAGTTATTCAAAGAAAAGTGGATTTTTTTTGCGAAAGTTTGATCGAATCCTATTCTCTCAACCAGTCAACCTGCGCAGGCGATCGATTAATGCGCGGTTGTATAGTTCCGTGCAAATCATTCCATTCTGTTAACACTTCTTGTCAGTTTTCCTATTTTGGACTAAAATCAAGTACACAGATATGCTGTTATTCTGCTGTGGCGGCAAAGGCAGATATTGTGTGTTCTGTACATGTTTTGGTATCGCTTTGGATAATGTTTTTTCGTCAAATGGGACTAGCAGACGAACTTTTGCACCCGTGTTCCAACGTTAAAAACTGTATGAAGTTCAGTTTTCTGGGGAAAATAGTGTATGAAACCCCTTTATGTTGTTTAAATTGATGAGATGTGTGCATTTGGTTGCGTGTGATCTGTTTATTAAATGAAATATTGTTGAAAACTGACCGTCGGATTGCAGTCTGTTGTCGAAGAAACTGAGTGAAAAGAAGGGGAACTACTCTTGTCGCTAGACAAAGTATGAGTTACTTGCCTTGGGAAATTGCTTGTGATGAACGGTTTGAGCACGGCAGATCGAGATTCAGAAAACAACCGAACTCATGGATTTTATATGGAGATTCATGCGTTCAGGCCTGTAG
The DNA here is from genome assembly GCF_037325665.1 of Littorina saxatilis. Lineage (NCBI taxonomy): Eukaryota > Metazoa > Mollusca > Gastropoda > Littorinimorpha > Littorinidae > Littorina > Littorina saxatilis. The sequence goes on along the minus strand of NC_090245.1, from coordinate 31,020,168 downwards.
TTGTTAATTTAAATGCGGTATGTTTGTATTGTTTGCTCCAGAGATGTATACTTCGTACATTAGAGCGTTCGGAACTTTTCAGTCGCAAAAAGTAGTACCGAAACGGAACAACTTTTCAACCCATTGCACTATCGAGGATTCAGGCTGTTGCTGGGTCGTTATTTGTTTGGTTGCTGGGTCATTATCGAAAAATAACTACCCCTACAAGTTTACAGAGGTAAAGAAGCAGAGGGGGGAATAAATATGTATATCCGCTTCGCCGGGTACCGGCTTCGCCGGGAAGAAATAGAGCCGAATACCAGGCTGCGCCTGGGACCCGGCAAAGGCCGGGTGTACGCCGGCTTCGCCGGCGCACGAAGGAAAGGAGATAAACGCGCAAAACACTGCAAACACTTTGAAACACTTGTGCTCTTTACATAGACGAGCTGTTAAATTAATTCTTTTAAAAATTGCATCTCTCTCTACGTCTGATTATGTAGAGGTTACATGCCGAGTCTCAGTGATTATCAAAAATAATGGTCGAAGTTAGCGGATCATGAAAAATGCGAGCTTTAGCGAGCTTTTTCATGACCGCGAACTGAGACCATAATTTTTGATAATCACTGAGACGAGGTGTGTAACCTCTTTATTCCTCCTTTCTTCAGTTATTCAAAGAAAAGAGGAGTTTTTTTGCGAAAGTTTGATCGAATCCTATTCACTCAACCAGTCAACCTGCGCAGGCGATCGATTAATGCGCGGTTGTATAGTTCCGTGCAAATCATTCCATTCTGTTAACACTTCTTGTCAGTTTTCCTATTTTGGACTAAAATCAAGTTCACAGATATGCTGTTATTCTGCTGTGGCGGCAAAGGCAGATATTGTGTGTTCTGTATATGTTTTGGTATCGGTTAGGATAATGTTCTTTCGTCAAATGGGACTAGCAGACGAACTTTTGCCCCCGTGTTCCAACGTTAAAAACTGTATGAAGTTAAGTTTTCTGGGGAAAATAGTGTATGAAACCGCTTTATGTTGTTTAAATTGATGAGATGTGTGCATTTGGTTGCGTGTGATCTGTTTATTAAATGAAATATTGTTGAAAACTGACCGTCGGATTGCAGTCTGTTGTCGAAGAAACTGAGTGAAAAGAAGGGGAACTACTCTTGTCGCTAAACAAAGTATGAGTTACTTGCCTTGGGAAATTGCTTGTGATGAACGTCTGATCTAGATTCAGAAAACAACCGAACTCATGGATTTTATATGGAGATTCATGTGTTCAGGCCTGTAGTTGTTAATTTAAATGCGGTATGTTTGTATTGTTTGCTCCAGAGATGTATACTTCGTACATTAGAGCGTTCGGAACTTTTCAGTCGCAAAAAGTAGTACCGAAACAGAACAGCTTCTCAACCCATTGCACTATCGAGGATTCAGGCTGTTGCTGGGTCGTTATTTGTTTGGTTGCTGGGTCATTATCGAAAAATAACTACCCCTACAAGTTTACAGAGGTAAAGAAGCAGAGTGGGGAATAAAAAAAATTAAAGATTCTTCTTATCAAATCAAGATTTATCTATAACAAAGGTGCAATGATGCATAGAATTATGTCAGGGAATGCACCTACATTCATTGCCTCAAATTTCAAACTGACTAATTCAATAAAACTAAACAAATTAATTACCCCAACCCCTAGAATTGACCTTTACAAATCAAGTCTTTCTTATTCTGGCGCCTTATTGTGGAACTCCATTCCTGATTTAATTAAAATGCAATTCGGTGAAACTTCCTTCAAAGAAATGTATATGCTGTTTCTCTTGGAAACAAGTAAATAATTATGTGATAATATTACATAATTGCTTGATATTCATAATGCATTTTGAAATGTCTTTTTAATTGTTTCACATGTTAATTATATACATTGTATTGTAATTAACTTAACTTCTATTTCTTCTTGTTATTAATCGAGTTACCCTTAATGGGCGAGGGCCGGACGAAAAAAAGCATGTATACTTTGCTTATTCTGTTACCCTCGATAAATAAATAAAGTTCAAAGTTCAAAGTTCAAAGTTCTCTCTCTCTCTCTCTCTCTCTCTCTCTCTCTCTCTCTCTCTCTCTCTCTCTCTCTCTCTCTCTCTCTCTCTCTCTCTCTCTCACCCTCTGCCCGCCTCCCCCACCACCAACATATCGTTTGAAATTCACTGGCAATGATGCGTACGTGCCGATGTCTCCACGGAATGCAAAACCGAGGAATGTCACCCTTCTGAACCAGAAACCCATTACACAAGAAATGTTTACCCCCTGCACCGCCCTCCTGACCAAATCAAGAAAAAGTAAATACAAGGAAACTGCCGGGTGCCACAAGAAATCAGGATACGTGTTATTTGGAGCCAGTCTGAAGAGCTTGTTCGTGCCAGACTTGAAGTCTCCAGAGATGTGAGTGGTGCATAGCATGCGTGAGGGCTCATAATTATTGTCACAGATAATGTAACATAATGTCCATTGCTGTCCGGCGTCCGCACATGCCTGGAGATAGCGTAACGTAGTTTGTTGTCGGTTAGGATTATCAAAAGGACGAGGTTTAGATAGCAACATGTCTTTCTAACGTACAACAAATAGACATTTGTAGTTTCGGGGTTATTCCGTTGGATCATTGTTAATTGTAATCATGGAAAACATGAAACAACAGTTAATGCATAATGCATGGTAATTAAAACCATTTCTCTCAATTGAATCTTTACGCTGTATATCTGATCTCTTTATAAAGTCAAACAGAGCACAGTTTAAGTTTTGTTTTCATTTATGTAATACAAGACTAAGGTTCAGCAGCTAATTCGACGAATACCCACAACCAATAAAAATGAAAACAAACTTAACTTTATTTTAGCGAAACCTGAGAAGACGAAAACGAAATTAAATGTAACTGTACCTGACGGATTTACCACGTTTGCAAAATTCCATTTGTTTTGAAGAAAGTAATACAGGACCAGAAGCTGCTTTGGTAAAGCTGAGTCATACCACCTGCTATGATATCGCATCAAGCCCTCAAAAGCCTTCTGTGCTGCTAAAGGTTTTAGGAACGAGGTAACTGATAGACGTCACGCCCATAAGAAAAATACCTATCTCAGTGTTAGGCATTTCTGTATTAAAAGTACAGGGGAAGCTACTGGAAGGGTATCTGTCGTGTGCTAGAGAGTACACACTCTCAGACCATCAGAAAAACAATTGCCACGGTAACGTGATCAAGAATACCGATCTCGTCTCATGAGTCAGGCACTTTTTCTTTAGGATTCAGGAAGACTTGTTTTGAGAATGTGAAGGTATGCAAAAGCTCGCTGTGGGTTGTCATGCAGTATTGCTGATTGAAAATGTTGATGTCAGCTCTTTATCTTACGTTTATCCAGTGGTAACAGCTCGAGATAGGCAGTTTGCAACTTATAACTAAACTGAGATAAGCAGATTGCTCAGAAACCAAAACAGGTTTTTTGCATTTTTCTCATAACATCACAAAATGACATAGGAAATTATCTTATGAGCGTGACGTAGAGCTGGGAGAGGGACTAATATCTATGTTGGTTCTTGGACGACTCTAGCATCGTGCTATATGGTTGTCGATGACATTGTTGACTATATTATATCTGGGGCCAAACTGGCGTCCAAATGCCAAGATACGTTGTCTTTGTAATCTTCTGAGATGCTATATGGTTCGGGGTTGACTGAATATGGTGGTGAGCGTTGGGGTTCCAATCTGTTGGTAAACTATCGTGAGTTTTGAAGAAGTGGATGTAAACTTGTGAATCTGTCAATTTAATCGACGAATCGTAGATCCTCTTTCTTCGTCATTACCATATTCTTCACTATAAAGTCTTTCACTAATTCTTTGTTTGCTTCTTTCTTTCTTTCTTTCGTTCTGTCTTTTTGATTTTATTTTCTTCTTTCTTTTTTCTTTCTTTTTTAAATTGTTTTTCTTTCTTCTGTATTAAACCTCCCGAGGTTCCAGATCAAAGGCAATTAGTTAAAAACTGACCTACATTTTGCGCTGCCTCAGTCCTAACAGTGGGTGCACCAATTTAGTCAAAGGGAGATTGATCCGCTTAAGCTGTCGTGACCTCTCATTCCCAATTCTGTGCCCGGCGGATCGACCCCAGTTCTATTTCCTGTGCAGTTCCACCTTTAAGCCTCTCCTGGGCATTCTCTCGGGGAGTCAGACCGTCGACAGCGGTCTGAGAGTTTGTTGAGACGGTACTGTGATCATGCGCCACCCTCTGTGGTAGTGTTGCCCTTTGTTAAAGTATGTATTATTTCCCGTGTGAACGATCGTGTCGACCGCCACAGAAATTGCCAGATGTTTGCATAGAATGAGGTTATCTAGCCACTTAACATCAAGCAAAATGGAAAAAAAAACGATTTTGCTCTGTTCAGAATGGTGATGAGCCAGATGAAGAAAAATCCCATTGTTTATTGCCAGATTCAGACATACAGTTGCATTGTATTGTTCTGCTTTTTTTGTTGCATGTTGACACTGTTTTCATTTACGAATAAATTCAACGAAAAAAAATTCAAACTCTGCACAGTACGCTACATTTTTGGCATACATTCAAGACGAATGATGCTCGTATCTTCCGTACAAGCCTTAACAGATCTTTCGTGTTTGCTTTTTATATTTAGTCAAGTTTTGACTAAATATTTTAACATCGAGGGGGAATCGAAACGAGGGTCGTGGTGTATGTGCGTCTGTCTGTCTGTCTGTGTGTGTGTGTGTGTGTGTAGAGCGATTCAGACTAAACTACTGGACCGATCTTTATGAAATTTGACATGAGAGTTCCTGGGTATGAAATCCCCGAACGTTTTTTTCATTTTTTTGATAAATGTCTTTGATGACGTCATATCCGGCTTTTCGTGAAAGTTGAGGCGGCACTGTCACACCGTCATTTTTCAACCAAATTGGTTCAAATTTTGGTCAAGTAATCTTCGACGAAGCCCGGACTTCGGTATTGCATTTCAGCTTGGTGGCTTAAAAATTAATTAATGACTTTGGTCATTAAAAATCTGAATATTGTAAAAAAAAATAAAAATTTTCAAAACGATCCAAATTTACGTTTATCTTATTCTCCATCATTTGCTGATTCCAAAAACATATAAATATGTTATATTCGGATTAAAAACAAGCTCTGAAAATTAAATATATAAAAATTATTATCAAAATTAAATTGTCCAAATCAATTTAAAAACACTTTCATCTTATTCCTTGTCGGTTCCTGATTCCAAAAACATATAGATATGATATGTTTGGATTAAAAACACGCTCAGAAAGTTAAAACAAAGAGAGGTACAGAAAAGCGTGCTATCCTTCTTAGCGCAACTACTACCCCGCTCTTCTTGTCAATTTCACTGCCTTTGCCATGAGCGGTGGACTGACGATGCTACGAGTATACGGTCTTGCTGAAAAATGGCAGCTACTTGACTAAATATTGTATTTTCGCCTTTCGCGACTTGTTAATTGATAACCTAAGCACATTTGGTTCAACTGTTAAATTGTCTGAATGAGTGCACTTACTAAAAGGAATCCAAACATATGTAGGCAAATTACATATGAACAAAAATGAAGAAGATGTTATGTTTGTGTGTGTGTACCTACTGCAAATGGTCAGCGTCAGGTAATAGGCGGAGCCATGCAAACAGACGTAAAAAAGACAGAACAGCAATATCCATGACAAGAGCTGTGCGTGAAATTGTCTCCTGCCTTCAATACATAATAACGTTACATGAAGTCATTTGAGACGAAATAAAGGCAATTCCACGGATAAGAGGAAGCAACGTGACCAATCACTAATAATACAAAAATAACTAATTGTCACGACTTCTTAGTACTTAAAAAAAATCTCTAGTGCAGCACGGAAAAAACGCATTCTTAGGGGCGACATAAGTGGCCTGGAACTCATCAAAGACAAAATAATAGACCTATCTATGATCAAATCGAGGTGGTTATAGACATAAAGTGCACGACCTTTCCGGCGATATTTCGGAAGTAGTCGCTAACTCCAATGGTACATTCTTCTTGTGGAAGTAATAAAACATGACAATTCAGACAGCATGGAGATTAAAGATGTCCTCCTTCTCGTTGTAAATGATGAAGAAAAGCCCACACAGATATGTCCTGATGTCAAATATGGTCCTCAAGAGAAGAAAGATATATCTTTATAAATGGAGGGGTCAATCTGATTACTGTTCCACAAGGGGCTGACCTACTGCCAGAAAGGAATACAACCATGCATCAGTTTCAAACAAATCAAGAATATGTTTCATTTGGTGTGTGTCTCAGATAAATAATGTATATCATGTTATCGAACCATATTTGACAACTTTTTCCTTGTCTATTCGTTTGACATTTTTGTTTGCTGAAAATCAGCTGCTTGAAGACAGACATTTTGTGACATTCCTCTCTTGACGACAAACACAAGTTCATCTCTAGT
>NC_090245.1:31006228-31011228 GCF_037325665.1 Littorina saxatilis | reverse complement strand
AAGTCAAGTCAAGTCAAGTCAATATTTATTTTTTTAAAAACCTAGGGTTACATGAATAAAATAAATACAAATTGCAATAAACACGACAAAAAAGATATGACTAAGTGCCAAAAGGTGCTCACAGAACAGAAGACGACTTTGTTTTACAATAAAAATGTTTCTAAAAACGTGTGTCTGCTAAAAATTGGTGTGTGTGTGGATGAATGTGCGAAGAGATAGTGGACATAATTTCGTGTGTCTGACTTGAACGGTTTTGAAGTTATCTTTGTTTAAAGTCAAAAATAACGCCAAAACCGGCCATCTGAAAACGGACATCGTGATACCTCGTGTTTTGAATATGCCACAGAAAAATAACAAGAAGCACAAATGAATTGCATTTAGTTTGATTGAATGCCTGAAACATCGCTTTACAGACGAGACCAAACGTCAAATCTAAATCTCGAGAGAATTTTTTTTTTTCGATAACCGAATTTTAAGGTGTCGCACGCAAGATGTGTCGTCATCACGGCATACATTTTTCAATCGCAGATATTTACTAAATTTCTTTTTCAAAAATTCTGGAATTGATGTCGACACGTCAAGCGATAACGGTGTATCAAACTGCTGTCTTTCAAGTAATCCAGCAAAGACTGCAGAACTTTTGAACAGCATTTTTGAAAACGATTTGAAAATTTCGTCATATCTTGCGTGCGACAAAATGTTCGGTAATTAACGGTTATTTTCTTTTAAAAACAAAATTTACATGTACAAAGATCTACTTCATCTACGGAACCACGTGACACATTCTGTGTTCTAAATTTGTGAAGAAATCACGAACCACGAATGCGCTATCAAGTGTTGAAATTATGTCGTCAACATCTTTTCAGATCTTGCGTGCGACACCATCTTGCGTTCAACATAAAATGTCACTACCTTATCGAGTTTAATGGGTAAAACTAACTATTTGTTGTCTTAGTTTAATCTTCTTAATTAAAAGCGTAATAAAACCGAACTTCCAAGATGAAGTTTAATTGAGATTAGCGAAAGAGCGGGCACGCAAGTCGACCTTAAAGTAAAAGAATGATAACACGAGCGTTTGTCGTGTTGTCTTGCGTGCAACACATTGTCCAAAAAGGAAAATGTATATTTTTCTCAGACGTTTTTTAAGTTGAAACCTTGAAACTTCACACACATTTGGGGTTTAATCGCCCCCATGCATGGTAAAAGTCTTGTTGACCCTTGTCAGATTTCAAGGTCACGGCTGGGTCACATGTGGTTCAGAAAACGGATGAAACATATTTTTTCAGAGATTTTTGAAGCTAGAACCTTCAAACTTCAAACAACGCTTTTGCTTAATGATTGTTCAACATGGAGAATTCAAGGTTGATCCTTGAGAAATGTGAAGGTCATAGCAGGGTCTCGTGTGGGTAAAAATGAGATTGTTCGGACACTGCATGTAGCATGGAACGACAAAACATAAGTCATGTCATATTTCAGATATCAGTACATTTACAAATGGACAACACCAGCAAACATGAACCAAGTCTGTCGACCTTAGTCAAATGTCAAGGTCAAAGTGGCGTTATGGTTTGGGTAAAAAAAAAAGGAAATTGTATTGAACTTCAATTTATATAAAACCAAAGTCTGGTTGATCTGTTTTAAGATTTAAGGTCAAATCTGTTATTTAAGGTCAAATCAAATAGAAATTTGTTGATGCTTAAATCTTTGAAACTTCCAACAGGTTTGAGGTTTGACAACTTCTGGACTTTGAAATCTGGTATGGTTGATCCTGGTAATATTAATTGGTCAAAACATCAAGATCAACAATTATAAAATAAGCACTTTCACCAATGTCAAGTGAGCAATAGCAGCAAACGTGAGTCTTATAAAGATTATCACTTTTTGTGTGACCTCAACTTGACCCCTCTGAATGCTCTCAATCATGGAAATTGACCACACTTTGATTATAACCAAACAACATCAAAACTTTGGAATGTGTGAAGTTTCAACGGTGTTGCTTAAAAGGCGTTCGTGAAAATGACAATTGTATGTGTCTGACTTCAATGCGACCCCGCTGCGACCTTGACGTTTGATTTTATCAACCAGACTTTCATCATGTGTGAATGACTTCAAACACTATAAAACTAGTTGAAGAAATTGACAATTTTTCAAAGTTTAAGCCAGATGGCACTGCTGTGACCTTGAAATTTGACAAACATTAACCAGGCGGTCACCTTTTTTAGAAAATATCCTTAAAGGATCTTTAACCTTACTGTGACCTTGGAATTTGATGAGGTTTAATTTAACTTGCGTAGTGTGCCAAGTTTCAAGGCCCTAGCTTCAAAAACATATGAGAAAACCTCATTGAAAAATGTATATGTTTGACCTCAACGCGACCCTGCTGTGACCTTGACTTTTTCAACCAGACTTTAATCGTGTGTGAACATTATACACTAGAACTGTGTGTATTTTCAAAGCTCGTGCTATAAACGCGCTGAATAAATTGAAAATATTCCACATTTGGACCAGATGTGACCCCGCTGTGACCTTGAACTTTGACAAAGATTAACGAGCAGGTCACTTTTAATGAGGTTTTATAAAAATGCTGAAAGTATGTGAAGTATGTAAAGTCTAACTGATCTAGTATTAAAACATGTAAGACGTGACAACGACAATTTTCCAGTTTGCAAAGGAAATTTAACCTCGCTGTGACCTTGAAATTCAATGTTGTTTAATGTGATGTGCACCATACCTGGAGGTCATTATACTTTGGTTGTGTGCCAAGTTTCAAAGCCCTAGCTTTAAAAACGTGCGAGATAACCTTAATGCTATGACTCAGTGCCGTTTTGAATGATATAACGAACAAAATTATCGTTATTTGTAAAATCATTTGGGTAAATTTATCTTTTCTTTTCGTAATTGGGTTCCAGCATCTGTTGTCTTAACAAAAATCACAATATCAGTCGTGTTTGTCAACTTTTATTTTTTAGCCCCTTTGTCCGCTTTTCGTGCGCACCTTTTGGCACTTAGTCATATATGTAATAATGAGACACAACACTTCTAATTAACCGAAAATAAATCAAGCTTAATTCATAACAAAATAATTGTAATCATACAATTTTTTTAAATTATTTTTACAGGAATGTATATGTTTCTGACCGCCCTGATATGGCCCTTTGTGGTCGGCTGGGCGTTAAGCAAACAAACAAACAAACAAATATGTTTCTGTGTTTGTTTTTGTTGTAATAAAAACATAATCAGACCTTCAATAATGCCCATACTAGAATCGTACACACAAAGACCAAATACCCAAATGATATTATGCCGCTGCCATACAATTGTCAGTACAGAAACGTCGAGAGAAAGAGATTTTCAAAGTAAAAATTATCAATGTAATGGAAGTGACAGCAGCAACCTGATTGTATGATGTTGCTCGAGGTATAGGGCGGAAAACTAAATGATGAAGGATTTACAGTTCACCAGTTCACATATGTTCCGATGTTTCTATTTTTTAGCGGTATTAACAGGGACAGTATTAAAGACTGGTTTGATATGTTGCCACACACACACACACACACACACACACGCGTACGCACGCACGCACGCACGCACTCACACACACACACACACACACACACACACACACACACACACACACACACACACACTCGATTCTTTGTGATTTTTCAATCGGCATAATTACATCACCTTCATAAACGAACGTGAGTGTGATTCTCTTATAAATTCTCCCTCATGTTAATCACGCGAATATAAAAAAAATATGTATCAATCGTTGTCAGATTCAAACATCTAACGGAAAAGATGGACATAAATCTGTCGGAGGGTTATTAGTTAAATGATGATATATGACAGCATGGCTTTGAGAAGCATGAAGCCTCTAAATAGTTTGCACTCGCTCGATGAAAAATCAAAGGAATGGTGCTGAGAGAAAAAAAAAATGTCAGCAAAAAAAAAAAAAAAAATCTGTGATCCACCACGATTCTCCCACATAGCGCTATGGCACAAACAGAAGTCGACGAAGTAAACGACAAAACAGAAAAGAAAAGAAAAGGCGAGTATCCGGTAAATGATAATGAAACACATACACAGCGTTATCATTTCAGTCTGTCAATACAAACTTAATTAGTTGATGAAACAAAGGACAAAATAAAAACCCGTTGCACTTGATCTCGATCCTCCTATAAGTCAGTCAAAGAAAAAAACATATAGAATCAGGAAAATGGTCAAACATAGCTTCATCTTTTTAAATGGGAAATAACAGATTACAGACAGATAGGGGAAACGGGGCTTGAAGCATGACAGCTTAGGAAACAAAAGAGGATTTAAATAAACACGAAAGGCAGTAAGTACTATTGCAGACATATCAAGTAGAGTGACGTTAAAGTGTGAATGTGCGTTTGAGGCTATAGTTTATGGACTTTAGAATGTGACGAAGATTCGAATGCTAAGTAATAGAGCTTAAATATCTAGCATGAGCAGGTATACATTAATACAAAACATGAATTGCCTTGTTTTTTTTGTTTTCATGAAACAATTATATATGTGATGTCAATAACAAACGTTCAAACAACCTACCTTTCTTGTTTGTTTATTTCTATATATTTGATGAACCCGGTTTTTAATTAAAAGTGTTTATATTTTTTTTAACTTTTCTATTTAATAAAACAAGCTAGGTTCGTTTTTCTCTTCTTTCGTTTTTGAGTCTGCAGATAAGAAATGTGCGGCAAATAAAATCGTAGACCCAATGCTAGAGGCACAATCCTCGCTGCAAACACAGTTCTGCTTACTATCTCAGGCTAAGCTGTTACCTTGTATGAGACCATCTCTCCACTTGGTCACATATCCAAATATCAACGTCATGGCTGCTTCCCGTGCAGAGTCTGTGAAATTTCAAGTAGATTTGTCAAAACTTATTCATGAAAAAGGCCCGCTATGCACAAGAAAGCAGTGCGGCTGTTGATTGTTGGTATGTGTCCAAGTGAAGGGATGAGCTTAGTCGT
>NC_090245.1:30946228-31001228 GCF_037325665.1 Littorina saxatilis | reverse complement strand
ACCGCTCATGGCAAAGGCAGTGAAATTGACAAGAAGAGCGGGGTAGTAGTTGCGCTAAGAAGGATAGCACGCTTTTCTGTACCTCTCTTCGTTTTAACTTTCTGAGCGTGTTTTTAATCCAAACATATCATATCTATATGTTTTTGGAATCAGGAACCGACAAGGAATAAGATGAAAGTGTTTTTAAATTGATTTCGACAATTTAATTTTGAAAATAATTTTTATATATTTAATTTTCAGAGCTTGTTTTTAATCCAAATATAACATATTTATATGTTTTTGGAATCAGAATATGATGGAGAATAAGATGAACGTAAATTTGGATCGTTTTATAAAAGAAATATTTTTTTTACAATTTTCAGATTTTTAATGACCAAAGTCATTAATTAATTTTTAAGCCACCACGCTGAAATGCAATACCGAAGTCCGGGCTTCGTCGAACAATACTTGACCAAAATTTCAACCAATTTGGTTGAAAAATGAGGGCGTGACAGTGCCGCCTCAACTTTCACGAAAAGCCGGATATGACGTCATCAAAGACATTTATCAAAAAAATGAAAAAAACGTATGGGGATATAATACCCAGGAACTTTCATGTCAAATTTCATAAAGATCGGTCCAGTAGTTTGGTCTGAATCGCTCTACACGCACGCACGCACACACACTCACACACACACACATACACACACACATACACACACACATACACACACACATACACCACGACCCTCGTCTCGATTCCCCCCTCGATGTTAAAACATTTAGTCATAACTTGACTAAATGTAAACAAGTCGCGTAAGGCGAAAATACAATATTTAGTCAAGTAGCTGTCGAACTCACAGAACACGTGGAATTGACAAGAAGAGCGGGGTATTCGTTGCGCTGAGAAGGATAGCACGCTTTTCTGTACCTCTCTTTGTTTTAACTTTCTGAGCGTGTTTTTAATCCAAACATATCATATCTATATATTTTTGGAATCAGGAACCGACAAGGAATAAGATGAAAGTGTTTTTAAATTGATTTCGAAAAAAAAAATTTGATAATAATTTTTATATATTTAATTTTCAGAGCTTGTTTTTAATCCGAATATAACATATTTATATGTTTTTGGAATCAGCAAATAATGGAGAATAAGATAAACGTAAATTTGGATCGTTTTATAAATTTTTATTTTTTTTTACAATTTTCAGATTTTTAATGACCAAAGTCATTAATTAATTTTTAAGCCACCAAGCTGAAATGCAATACCGAACCCCGGGCTTCGTTGAAGAGTACTTGACCAAAATTTCAACCAATTTGGTTGAAAAATGAGGGCGTGACAGTGCCGCCTCAACTTTCACGAAAAGCCGGATATGACGTCATCAAAGACATTTATCAAAAAAATGAAAAAAACGTTCGGGGATTTCATACCCAGGAACTCTCATGTCAAATTTCATAAAGATCGGTCCAGTAGTTTAGTCTGAATCGCTCTACACACACACACACACACACGCACGCACACACATACGCACATACACCACGACCCTCGTTTCGATTCCCCCTCGATGTTAAAATATTTAGTCAAAACTTGACTAAATATAAAAAGCATGCTATCCTCCTCAGCACAACCGCTACCGCGCTTTTCTGGATTGTTAATTGCAGCAGATTTTGTGTTTAGGTTTCAAGTGTGCTCACTGAGGAGAATCTTGCCTTCTTCTTTACACTGCTTTCTGGTTTGCACCAGAAATACATATATTGTTTCTGGATTACATTGTTTCTGGTTGATACCAGAACTCATAGTTATATTTCTTGCTACCAGAATAATATTGCCTTTTTAATTATACTGCTTTCTGGATTACATTGTTTCTGGTTGATACCAGAACTCATAGTTATATTTCTTGCTACTAGAATAATTACCTTATAACACTATTTCTGGTTTCATATTCATAGTTTATATTTCTGGTTTGCACCAGAAATACATATTGTTTCTGGTTTTACACTAAATACATATTTTCTGGTTCTGTTATTGTTTCTAGCTGATTCTGGTACTGGTAGATATCAGGATTCATAATTGCTATTTCTGGTTAGATGTAAGCATTGCTATTTCTTGTATTAGAGTTCTGTTCATTGTTTCTAAATTATAACTTATAGATAGCATTGTCTCTGGTTGCTACCAGACTTAGCTAAACTGTTTTGGAACATTTCTGATTTAGATAAGCTACCTGAGTGGTTATTGTAGTTACATTTTGCTTCAATAAAAGATAAGTTATGATAATTAAAGCAACCTCTGTCTTTGGTGTCTTAATTGTATGCTCCTCTGCCTGTGCTATATATCCTTGTCCTTCCACCCGACCTTCCCACATCTGGCGCTGCGAGCAGGATGGGACTCGGCATGATATGTTCAGGTAATGGCATAATATGACCACTGAACATTTTCGTGCTGTTCCCATTCTGCGAACTTGGGATGGACAGTGGTCTCCCGGTTCGGAACTTCGGGACGAAGTTCATTTCAAACGGGGGCGATTGTGACAGGGGAGGCTACCGCTCCTTTCACAACGGACTCTGCACCCGAGTTGTTGGCCTTTAAAGTCAACACCTGTGGTTTGTAGAGTTCTGTTTGTGATGGGGTCTGGTGGTTTCCGATTGTCTGTATGTTCATGGAAACCTTCGGGTTTGCATAACAGTTTTTATAGGGCTCAGAAATTAGCCCTAACAATTTCAATCCTGTTTGATTGCACTTCCCTTCCCGAGGTGATCGTAGTGTTTCTGCACTCGGTTACATTTGTAAACCCACAAAAACAAACAATAACAAAAAAACAAAGATGATTTGATTCTTGGAACTGCCACAAGATTCTAATACATATTTTTCTTTTAAAGCGGGCTTTGGGTAAGAGAAATGGGCCAAATTCAGTGTTTTCGACAAGAAAGGAAAAGCGTAATTTCTTTTTTTTTTCTTCCTTTTTTCCTTTTTTCCTTTTTTTTTTTTATCTGAGGGAGGGGGGCGGATTAGTGGATTTGATGGTTGTTGGAGGAGGAGGCGGAGGGGGATTGAATAGAAGGAGGCAGGGAGGGAGGTAGGTAAGGGGGGTTGATAAAGGACAATTATGGCCAAGGAAGTTGCTGACAGGGACACCCTCTCAATCTCTTGCCTTTCCATACTGCGTTCCTTCATTAATTATTGGCCTCGGGGTTTTCAGGAAGACGGACGTCCTTTTTTCCCGGATATAGAATCTGATGCTGTCAGCGTATTTCTACCACAGCCTTCGGCTGCCGTGATATCATGAGGTGATCACCCTGTGTCAGTCTGTCTTGCGAAACCAATAGTTTCATTTAAAGATAACCGAGCAACCTGTCGTATGAACGATCATGGAAACCGCCACTGGCTTTTACGTGGGATATAGGAGCATCCTTCCACTTGGACCTATCCCAACACTGTACTGTCTGGATGCTTTCTGCGCAGAGTGCAGTCATTTTCTGATAAATGAACGCTTTACTGACAGTAGTGTCAGTCTGCAAAATTGTGACCCTCCACCACGGAATGAGTCGCATGTCACCTTTGCATGATTTTCATATTTTTTACATTTTCCTAAAGGGTTTTTTATGCTCTATCCAGTGGTGAAAATCGTTTTACAAAAGAGCGAACACTGTTTGAGTTATAAGCCTGTGACTAAGGTGACCCACACACTGTTACCAGACACTCCCCGGACTTATATTAAGCCTTGCGAAGAACCGCGCGAGGTGACATGCGACTCATTTCGTGGTGGAGGGTCACAATTGGTTCCAGAAGCAGTCAGGATGTTCATGTTTGGTATGTGTCGTGACGGGCGCTGTGGCGGGGTGGTAAGACGTCGGCCTCTTAATCGGAAGGTCGAGGGTTCGAATCCCGGCTGCGGTCGCCAGGTGGGTTAAGTGTGGAGATTTTTTCGATCTCTCAGGTCAACTTATGTGCAGACCTGCTAGTGGCTTATCCCCCTTCGTGTGTACACGCAAGCACAAGACCAAGTGCGCACGGAAAAGATCCTGCAATCCATGTCAGAGTTCGGTGGGTTATAGAAACACAAAAATACCCAGCATGCTTCCTCCGAAAGCGGCGTATGGCCGCCTACATGGCGGGGTAAAAACGGTCATACACGTAAAATTCCACTCGTGCAAAAACACGAATGTACGTGGGAGTTTCAGCACACGAACGCAGAAGAAGAAAAAGAAGAAGAAGAAAGGTATGTGTCCAAGTCGGGGGATGGTGTTATCCCGCGGAAAAGTCTGAGCAGATCTGAGACAGTTGGCCGAACTGTTTTCACGGAGAGAACAAAACCTTTAATGTAAGGTCTCATGAATTAAGCTGTGAAAGTCAAAACTGACTGAAAAACGCCAAGGTACGCTTTCACTGGAAACGTTGAGGTCATGGCGCAGATTTTGACGCCCTGTCAAAGCCTTCTGAAGCCCGATGGAGCGCGTTTGAAATCCTCATTTGGTGCTCTCCGTAGAGGTTTGAACAGTGTGTTTGGTCAAGCGTTAATGCCCGATACTGACCTCGAAGTTTCAAAGACAATCATGCATCAAATAATACATAATTATTTACAGTATTGTTGACATTTTGGCGAGTCTATGGGCCTTACACGTACGATCAAAAAAGCGAGGTGAATGTTAAAGTGTTGGAATTCACAAGTGGGCAACTGGAACACGAATTTACAGGAAGAAGGACGTCTTTTTTATTCCGAAGAATCTGATGCTGTCAAGGTTTTTTTTAGTAGCCTTCGGCAGTTTCGAAATAATGAGGTAACTGCACCTTGTCTAAGTCTTAGGACAAAAATAACATTTAATTTAGTATGATACCTCCCACAGACTCGCCTACAGGACACGGATAGTGTGGCAATTTTGTCGGGTATGGTACCTAAAGCTGTCAACGTACTGCATCCTTCTGCAATTATGAGATGAACTTACTCGAACAGTTTGTCTTGATAAAGAAGTGCCATTTTGAATGAAAGACCCTATTCCTGTTCACAACCAGCTAACATGTTGATTCAATGTGTTAGTCTTGAATTTCAAGAGTAGGAGTGGAAAAACATGCGTTAGCCAAACTGTGCCGACACCGAATACAATTCTTTAAGTATACTTGACGCGTGAACGGCTGAGGGATATTTTGACATGTATGTTAAAACGTGGAATTGATTCAGCAAACGATCCACACTATGCACACACAAAAAGCAGCCAGGGTCTGGATTGTTAGCATGTGCAAGGAAGCTCTCATCTGACGTAAAAGCTTTGGAAGATGGTAGCTTGTTACCTGATGATGCACACGGAAAAAGGGCATAATTATTACAAGTGATATGGTCCAGGAATGGCTAAAAGGGATCGGGTTTTGGAAGAAAAGAACGTCCTATTTTTGTTTCCGTACAAGTGATTTGCAGAATGTACCCGTCGAAGGTCACAACGTCATGAGGACATCGTACTGTATTAGTCTACCTTATTAGTATTATAGTATTTTATGTTTTTTATTTGTTTGACCTTCTTAGGATTATGGAGATTTATGCACTGCCTTTTATAGTTAACTAAATATTTGTATTTGAAATAGTCCATTGTAGTCGGTGTAGGCCTTAAGCTTATTTTAATCGTTTGTCCAGTATTTAATTTAATTCTCTATTTTTGAACTCAAATGTTTAGTGTTTGGTTATTTGAAAAATTATGATTTGATTACACACTGCCAATCTGGTTTTATTGCTGGTGATTCGACTGTTTATCAACTATTGAGTATATATGATGATTTTTGTGTTGCACTTGATAAAAACATTATGTCACAGGCAATATTTTTTGATGTATCCAAAGCTTTTGATAAAGTCTGGCATCGCGGTCTGCTCCACAAGCTTGAGGCGATAGGTATAAGAGGTCCCTTGCTTGTTTGGTTTGAACATTACTTGAGCGATCGCAGACAAGCAGTAGTATTGAAAGGAACCAAATCAAGTTATGCTACCCCTTCTGCTGGTGTCCCTCAGGGTTCTGTCTTAGGACCTCTTTTATTTCTCATTTATATTAACGATATTGGTGTTGGTCTTGAATCAGTGTTGAAACTCTTTGCAGACGATACGAGTATGTACTTAAGTTTAGATAACGATGATGTACGAGCAGAGATTTTGAATTCTGATTTGGATAAAATTCGCACATGGGCTTCTAAATGGAAAGTCACTTTTAATTGTCAAAAGACAGAATTGTTGGACATTTGTAGGCAACAAAATGTTTTACTTCCACCATTGTATTTCGAAGATGCACACTTAGTTGATGTTGAAAATCACAAGCACCTTGGCGTCATTCTACAAGGTAATTGTAAATGGGATTCCCACACTAAAAGTCTAATTGCTAAATGTAGAAAGTCAATTGCGTGTTTTGGTTTATTCAAGCATCGTTTAAACAGAAAATCACTTGAAGTTTTATATAAATCCTTTATGTTACCATTGTTTGATTATGCGGACGTTATCTGGGATAACTGTACACAGTGTTTGGCAGACGAGTTGGAGACATTGCATCTCGATGCAATCCGAATCATTGTAGGTGCAGTACGTGGCACAAGCCACCAAAAACTGTATAACGAATCGGGTTTTGTGCCCCTGAAAGAAAGGCGACGTCGTCATAAACTTTTGCTGTATTATAAAATTGTAAATCGTTTAACCCCAGAATATTTATATTCCAAACTGCCGGTCCTGGTTTCCGATGTAAATCCTTACCACAGACGACGCCCTCTTGAACGTAAGTTTCCATTGTGCAGAAGTGAGTTATATAAATCTTCATTTTTTCCTTCAACGACAGCTTTGTGGAATAATCTTCCAGAAAATATACAACAAACGCAGTCAGTTGGTGAATTTAAAAGGTATTTGACCGATGGAGATGTTGTTGTTCCACCGTATTATTATTTAGGCAACCGCCAGGGACAGGTACTTCACAGCAGGTTGAGATTAAACATGAGCGATTTGCAAGAAGACTTAGTTAACCGACACCTCTCTGATAATTTAGAATGTACGTGTGGAGCATGCCCGGAAGATTCTGAACATTTCTTATTACACTGTCCAAAATTTAAAGAACATAGAACCATCTTATTCAATAGTCTGCCAACACACGTTCTGGACTGCAAAACACTCTTGTTTGGAAATACTGATTTAACTATATCTTTGAACACGAAAATATTCTCTGTTGTACAAGACTATGTTATGCTAACTAATCGCTTCGGCTGATATTATATTAACTGTGCAATTGATGTAGCCAGGCATTCTCTCCCTCCCTCTCTTTCTCTCCCTCTCCCTCTCTCTCTCTCTCTCTCTCTCTCTCTCTCTCTCTCTCTCTCTCTCTCTCTCTCTCTCTCTCTCTCTCTCTCTCTCTCTCTCTCTTTACCCTATTTGTATAAAATATAATTAAAGATTATCAAGATAAGTGTTGAAGCTATCACTTGTTCGCCATGTTTTGCTATCTGAATGTGTATTGATTATAAGTTCAAGAACGTGTCCATAAGCAATCTGCTTGTTAACGTTCTCAATGTTGCTATTGTTTGAAACGTGTGTATGAGAATTTGAATAAACACGCTTAAACCAAATGTTTAGTGTTCTTAGTATGTCTTGTTAGGCTAAGTTCTATTTAATCAGAGTATGTTTGCGTGTGCTTATGCCTAGTGATATTGTAAAGCGCATAGTGCTTTTAGTTATGCGCTATAGAAATCTCCTTAATAAATAATAATTAAATAAATACCTTTGGACAGAAAACATTCATTGTAACAGTTGTTCTGAAACTCGGTTTGTTTGTTTAACGCCCAGCCGACCACGAAGGGCCATATCAGGGCGGTGCTGTTTGTTTGTTTACTTAACGCCCAGCCGACCACAAAGGGCCATATCAGGGCGGTGCTGCTTTGACATATAACTTGCGCCACACACAAGACAGAAGTCGCAGCATGTCTCACCCAGTCACATTATTCTGACACCGGACCAACCAGTCCTAGCACTAACCCCATAATGCCAAACGCCAGGCGGAGCAGCCACTAGATTGCCAATTTTAAAGTCTTAGGTATGACCGGGGTTCGAACCCACGACCTCCCGATCACGGGGCGGACGCCTTACCACTAGGCCAACCGTGCCAGTCTGAAACTCGGTGTCGCCTAGAAATAAAAAGCAAGTCGCATGCCAAAGAAAACTCACATGAATAAAGCAAATGCTATTAGGACAGTTAGCACGCCTCGATGCGCATTTTAAACAAGGCCCACACTGCTTTTTCTGCCACTAATGGCGACAATCACACGGCTTGTAATGCGATTCCAATGGACATCTAAATCAGCCTCCACTCATAGATTTCTATACTACTCCCTGGTGAGCACCGAAAAAAGAAACACCCACACACAAAAATAGAAAGAAAAGAACAGAAATGTGAGAAACAGCACACACGCTGACGGTTTGAATTTCTTTTAAAGGTTACAGTTCCGAGGCCATTTCCATAGATCAAAGATGTGCGTCATAATGCAAGTAAATTAGAGTTAGCTGTCTTTGAGCAGGGGTGTTTTTTTTTTGCATTTCTCTTTTTTATATTTAGTCAAGTTTTGATTTCTTCTTCTTTTTTTCCTTCTTTCTCTTTTCTTTGAAACATTTTTTTTGTTAATTTATTACATTTTCCCTGGTGCTTCTGGTTACAGGGAAGTGGAACAGTTACGAATGAAAGGACGTTAATTTAGGAGTTTTCCTCAAATTACTTAACAACCTTATGGCGATGGGATAAAAACGGAAATTGTTAGAGGCCGGCGTTCTTTGAGAAACGTTCCATGGCTGTCGGTTACTGCTTGTTGGGTTCGAATGTAGAGCTTCAGAACTGTCTGTGTGTGCGTGCGCGAGCGAGTGTATGTGTGTGTGTGCGCGCGCGTGTGTGTGTGCGAGGGAGGGGTAGGCTGTGTGTACGTGCATGCGTTTGTATGTGTGTGTGTTTGTATGTGTGTGTGAGAAAGAAAGAAGGAGAAAGAGAGTGTGTGTGTGTGTGTGTGTGTGTGTGTGTGTGGGTGTGTGTGTGTGGTGTGTGTGTGTGTGTGTGAAGCAGAGAGAGGGAGCGAGAAAGAGAGAGGAAGAGAGCGAGAGGAAGAGAGAGAGAGAGAGAGAGAGAGTGAGAGAAAGAGAGGAAGAGAGCGAAAGAGAGAGACAGAGAGACAGAAGAGAACGCAGGAACGCAGGAACGCAGGAAATTTAATGCGAGGCCACCGGCATATACGCATGGGGGTTTACAAGAGACACAGGAAAAAATAGGAATAAAAATCAACAACAAAATTTCATGGTTGTACAGAAACAAAAAAAATATATATCGTGGCACGAAAATTTACAAATTTTGTCTCAAAGTATCAGTCATAGCAACAATTGCCTGTTTGAAATTTCTTCATCACGTGTTTTCATGGCATAATAACAATACATGGCTACAGCTCTATTAATGTATATACTCTCATTTTGTAGCAGAAAAATCAAGGGTGGTACATGTACATTGTCAGTGAAATATTTCAAAATATATTTTACACGTAGATCCTGGTATTTTGGGCAATGTAGCAGAAAATGTATTTCGTTTTCCACAGCAGGACAAAACGGGCACGTGTTTGGTACAGCACTATAGCGTTTGTTTCCATTCAGGTCAATAATACCTAGGCGTAGTTTGACAAAAATGTTTCTAAATTTAGTAAGTGTGATATCTGTTAGGTATTTTTCCGGCTGCAATAAAGACTTGAACGAACTATACGTTGAAAATCTATCACTTTCCATTATCTTACCAAACCATTCCTGCTTATAGCAGTCAATCAAACGCTGTCTAAACGCACGCAAAAAAGCTTTTTCATGAACAACACCACCATTCAACCATACAAAGGAAAACCCACACATATCCAGACAACGCTTTACCGAGCAAGCCCAATTTTGCAGATCAACCTCATTTCCGGGTAACCTTGAAAATCTTTTTTTATCCATCTCGTACGCTTGTCTAGGTAATCTAACCAAAAGCATGTTCTGCAGCTTTAGCCAGTACCTGATAACACTGACAGTACTGTCAATGAATAAAGGGAAACGACCGAGTTCTCCATATGCCATCGCGTTTGGAGTTCTTGGTAAAACATTCAAAAATCTTTTACAAGCAAACAAATGCGGAGATTCAACAGAACGAAAGCGTGTGATACCCCATATTTCAGAGGCGTACAAAAGCATAGGTTTTACTAGCGCATCAAACAATTTAAAAAATACACTAACATCCATGCTACCTAAGCTCCACATTGTTTTCATGATTTCTACCACTTTCCCCTTGGCTCTGCCTGCAAATTCTTCTAAAGCAATGTCAAATGATAATTTTGTTGTCAATGTGACACCCAAATATTTATAACTGTTTACAACATCCATAGGTTTACCTTGATAAAACCATTTTTCTGACTTAGATAGATGACCGCCTTTCCGAAAAACCATTACTTTTGTTTTCTTTAAATTTACACTGAGGCCAAGGGCAGAGAAGGCTTGTTCAAGATTGTTCAATTGGTTTTGTAGTCCAGCAGGTGTTGTAGAAATCAAACAAATATCGTCAGCAAAAAGAAGCAAAAAAAATTTCTTGTAATCCAGGCAAAAACTGAACACCATGCCTTCCATTTCAGGTTACTATATCGGCTACTTCAGTAATTAACAGGGAAAAAATCAGGGGAGACAACATGCAGCCTTGTTTCACCCCGGCAGGGCAATCAAAAAAGTCAGACACTTCATCTTACACATGACTGGACAGAATCATAAATCCCTTGTAGCATACGGAGCATTTTCGTCGAAGTTTTTATTTTTTGAAGAACGACCCACAAACTATCCCTGTCTACAGAATCGAAAGCTTTCAAATAATCAATAAAAGCAACGTACAGTTTACTTCTCCTTTGTCCATACAGACATTTCTTAATCATAGTCACAAGTGTAAAAAGATGATCAATAGTTGAATAGTTTTTTCGAAAACCAGCTTGTTCTTCACATATCTTGTGTTCACTCTCTGCCCATTTATACAGACGCCTATTTAGGATGGAAGTAAAAACTTTACTAATAGTACTCAGGAGGGAAATGCCCCTATAATTTCCAGGATTATTTACATCACCCTTTTTCAGTAAAGGAACTATCACGGACTGACTCCATTGTTTAGGAAACACACCAGTGTCATAAACACGGTTAAAGAACTTAGTGAGAAAAGGGGCAACAATATCCTCAGCTGCTTTTAGAAATTCTGCTGGTATTTCATCAATACCAGAAGCTTTCCCTGCTTTTAATTTTCGAATGGCTTGTTTTACCTCAGCTAACGAAATTTGTTCATCCAATTCATAAATATGTACATCTTCGTCGCTTTCTTCATTTATTACATTTTCGTTTTGTTCAGGCGTTGAAGCTGTGTGCTGTCCCAAAATGTTTTCAAAGTGATCTTTCCAGACATCGATATTTATAGTAGCACGGTTTCTCTCCCTTGGGCGAGACCGCTTTACCGTTGACCAGAACATGGAAGGATTTTTTGACAGAAGAGAGAAAGAGAGAGAGAGAGAGAGAGAGAGAGAGAGAGAGAGAGAGAGAGAGAGAGAGAGAGAGAGAGAGAGAGAGAGAGAGAGAGAGAGAGAAGAGAGACGAAAAGAGGGAGTCACAGAGAGAGAGAGAGAGAGAGAGCGAGAGAGAGAGAGAGAGAGGGAGAAAGAGAGAGAGAGAGAGAGAGAGAGGGAGAGAGACAGAGAGAGAGAGAGAGAGAGAGAGAGACAGACAGACAGACAGACAGACAGACAGACAGACAGACAGACAGAGATGAACAGAGAGAGACAACCTTTGACGACAACTAAAAATAAACACGATCGAAGACGCTGAATCACCAAACGTTGAAACGAAGCTACGATTTACTGCTGTGTTATTTATTGCAAAGAAAACAAGTCGCGTAAGGCGAAATTACAACATTTAGTCAAGCTGTCGAACTAACAGAATGAAACTGAACTCACTGCATTTTTACAGCAAGAGCGTATACTCGTAGCATCGTCAGTCCACCGCTCGATGCACAGGCAGTGAAATTGACAAGAAGAGCGGGGTAGTAGTTGCGCTGAGAAGGATAGCACGCTTTTCTTTATCTCTATTCTTTTTAACTTTCTGAGCGTGTTTTTAATCCAAACATATCACATCTATATGTTTTTGGAATCAGGAACCCACAAGGAATAAGATGAAAGTGTTTTTAAATCGATTTCTGAAATTTTATTTTAATAATAATTTTTATATTTTTAATTTTCAGAGCTTGTTTTTAATCCGAATATAACATATTTATATGTTTTTGGAATCAGAAAATAATGACAAATAAGATAAACGTAAATTTGGATCGTTTTAAAAAAATTTTGTTTTTTTTACAATTTTCAGATTTTTAATGACCAAAGTCATAAATTGATTTTTAAGCCACCAAGCTGAAATGCAATACCGAAGTCCGGGCTTTGTCGGAGATTACTTGACCAAAATTTCAACCAATTTGGTTGAAAAATGAGAGCGTGACAGTGCCGCCTCAACTTTCACGAAAAGCCGGATATGACGTCATCAAAGACATTTATGAAAACAATGAAAAAACCGTCTGAGGATATCATACCCAGGAACTCTCATGTCAAATTTCATAAAGATCGGTCCAGTAGTTTAGTCTGAATCGCTCTACACACACACACAGACAGACAGACAGACACACACACATACACCACGACCCTCGTCTCGATTCCCCCCTCTATGTTACAACATTTAGTCAAAACTTGACTAAATGTAAAAAGAAGAAAGGAAAACAAAGAATGAAGAACACTTCGTATCCAAAGACAATCATTTCTAGCCACGCACAAACTCTTACAAGTTATTATGCATTTGCTTGGCTTGATTCTAGACTGGTTTTTTTTCATAATAAACAAATATCTCTATCCTCCAAATCTTTTTCATTCCTTCCTCTCTCTCCCTCTCTCTCTCTCTCTCTCTCTCTCTCTCTCTCTCTCTCTTACACACACACACACACACACACATACACGCACGCACACGTCACGCACGCACGCAAGCACGCACGTACAGACGCATACACTACCCCCCCCCCCCCACACACACACACACACACACACACACTAACAAAGGCCCAACACACAGTCCTGCTCTAAAACGTATCGCAAGCGATCGACGCTCAAGACATTTTTTACCCTCTGACAATATTCAGAGCACAGCGGAATTTTCATCTTTACTCCCGTCCATTGCTCTAGCTAAACTCTATACTGGTTTCATTTTCAATTCCTAGGTTGTCGATATGTCACTTTGGACCAAGATGGCGAATGTTTACCAGCCATCAGACCAGGGCTCGGTTGGCATTGGGGTGGGTTTTTTCTCCCAAGTAAAGCTTCACACGTCAGAAACGGGAGACAACTCCCCCGACCTGCTGACACATCGGTGGCTCCCCTTGCCTGTCGTGTCACAGGGCTTTGGCACAGATTTGTTTCTTAAAGCCACAGTAAGCCTCCCGTAAACCATCACAGATACTGTCAGGCATTTACACACAGTACAAACACCCTTTCATGTACACACTCACAGCTTTTGAACATCCTGGGTGGCCTCCGTAAAGAGCGAGCAATTTTCAAATAATTATTTTATTTTTGCGTGGTTTATCTAACCCCTGAGCCATCGCGAACCCGTGTGATCCCGTGTGATCCAGTTTCCCTTTTTCACAATGCAGTCGTCAGTTTGTGATTTCAATGGGACTCGCTGTAAGCTCATCTGCAATAGCACGTTATTGTGTACCTCTGAATCTAAACGCAACAAACGGTTGCGATTCACACGAACTAGAGCGATGACAGTTGACTGTTAAGAGGAACGGGAGCTAGGCAGAACCGTCGTCTGCTACGAGAAAGACGGTTTGCGTGACACGTTTCCGGGCTTTTCTTTTTTCAAACTTTCAAAACTTCGAGATGTACTGATCTTGTCCTAATGAAAAAATAATTCTTTTATGATTTAAGAATGTTTGTGTAACAAGCTGTCAATTTATTATCTAGATTTTAAAAGTTAGTTCTAGCACCAAAACGAGGCGCCTGATTTGCTGATCAGAGGGTCCACGAACATAAATTCTTTGAATATTGCTCGCTCTTTACGTAGGCACCTAGGATGTTCTCAAGCGGTGAGTGTTTTAACGGAAGGGTGTTTGTACTGTGTGTAAAAGTATGACAGTATATGTGATGGTTTACGGGAGGCGTACTGTGCCTTTAAGAGAGGTTTACATGCATGCTTGCTTGAGCAGAGATTTCGCTTTGTGGTTGTCGAGTGTCAAATCGAAGGGTATGTTTGTGTGTGCGGGTGTTATGAGATAATACCAATGGAAAAGGACCCCATATCGTTTCCAAAGTTGAATCAGATATATGATTCCGCCTTGCAAATAATGCTAAAACATAGGAGTACTGCCTTCACTTTGCAAAAAGGAAGTGTTTTAAAAGCTTGATTAAATGTCGTGGACTAGGCAAATAAAGAGCACTCTTTGTTATGGTAATATTCACTGAGTTTCCAACCTTGTAAATATCAAAACACACACACACACACACACACACAC
The DNA here is from genome assembly GCF_037325665.1 of Littorina saxatilis. Lineage (NCBI taxonomy): Eukaryota > Metazoa > Mollusca > Gastropoda > Littorinimorpha > Littorinidae > Littorina > Littorina saxatilis. The sequence goes on along the minus strand of NC_090245.1, from coordinate 30,986,675 downwards.
ACACACACACACACACACACACACAAACACACAAACACACACACAAACACACACACACACACACACACACACACACACACACACACACACACACACATGTTGGTTGTGTTAATGCGTAGCATGTTTCTTATCTCTAAAAATAATACCTTCTTATGCGTGGAGACCAGAATATTGTCACCGTACCATTTTCAGAACAAGGGCATAGGTAAGCAAACAACAGTTTACAAGGCAACTCTCTGTACTTGTTATTCAATGTCAGTTCATGCCGTGTTTTTGGCTAGATACAGCTGAGCGTAAGTATGATTTGAACAACGAACTTCAAACGTGAAACGATTGCTAAGGCGCGGCGGTCACCTCTGTAACGCCAGCAGGACAGACGACGCACTGCAGATTATTGAGGTGATTCTTTTTTTTCCCCAGCCCGCTACACGTTGCGTGAAAAGAAAACAGGCCAAGTACTCGTTATAATCCCTATCGCAGCATGTAGTGTAGTGGCGACTGCGCAGAGAGAGAGAAACCAACCATGCATACGAGCAAAGAACAACACAATCAAAAGACCAATCAACCGAAATAACCGACCAGAACCAACAGCAATTAACAGCAACAACGGTGACAGTACCAACATCCTCAGCAGCAGCATCAACAGTAAAGGTTATCGCTGCCTCAATTCCCACTAGTGTACACATTTTCTGTCTTCCTTTCTTTCTTTCTGCCTTCTTTTCTTTCTGAATGTCTTTTTGTTCCTGTTGTAGTACAGTTGTAGTTGTAGTTATTTTGGCTGATGGGGTCTATGTCGACCAAAAGAGTGGGATTTCCTGTAGGTGGAGTTCCTGTAGGGGGATTCCCTGTATACAGGGAATCCCACAGGGTGGAGTTTTTCAATAAAACTTGCAAACCATACTCGAATTGCTAAGAAATATATAACAAGTCGCGTAAGGCGAAAATACAACATTTAGTCAAGCTCAGTCGAACTCACAGAATGAAACTGAACGCATTGCATTTTTTGCGCAAGACCGTACACTCGTAGCATCGTCTGTCCACCGCTCGTGGCAAAGGCAGTGAAATTAACAATCCAGAAAAGCGCGGTAGCGGTTGCGCTGAGGAGGATAGCACGCTTTTCTATATCTCTATTCTTTTTAACTCTCTGAACGTGTTTTTAATCCAAACATATCATATCTATATGTTTTTGGAATCAGGAACCGACAAGGAATACGATGAAATTGTTTTTAAATCGATTTCGGAAATTTAATTTTAATCATAATTTTTATATTTTTAATTTTGAGAGCATGTTTTTAATCCGAATATAACATATTTATATGTTTTTGGAATTAGAAAATGATGAAGAATACAATAAACGTAATTTTGGATCGTTTAAAAAAAAAATTTAATTACAATTTTCAGATTTTTAATGACCAAAGTCATTAATTAAATTTTAAGCCTCCAAGCTGAAATGCAATACCAAAGTCCGGCCTTTTTCGAAGATTACTTGGCCAAAATGTCAATCAATTTGATTGAAAAATGAGGGTGTGACAGTGCCGCCTCAACTTTTACAAAATGCCGGATATGACGTCATCAAAGACATTTATGAAAACAATGAAAAAACCGTCTGGGGATATCATACCCAGGAACTCTCATGAACAATTTCATAAAGATCGGTCCAGTAGTTTACTCTGAATCGCTCTACACACACACACACACACACACACACACACACACACACACACACACACACACACACACACACACACACATACACCACGACCCTCGTCTCGATTTCCCCCTCTATGTTAAAACATTTAGTCAAAACTTGATTAAATGTAAACAAGTCGCGTAAGGCGAAATTACTACATTTAGTCAAGCTGTGGAACTCACAGAATGAAATTGAACGTAGTCCGCCGCTAGTGCAAGTGACGAGCGTGTTTGGCGCGGTAGCGGTTGCGCTGTGCTTCATAGCACGCTTTACTGTACCTCTCTTCGTTTTAACTTTCTGAGCGTGTTTTTAATCCAAACATATCATATCTAATGGTTTTGGAATCAGGAACCGACAAGGAATAAGATGAAAATGTTTTTAAATTGATTTCAAAAATTTAATTTTGATCATAATTTTAATTTTTTTTAATTTTCAGAGTTTGTTTTTAATCCAAATATAACATATTTATATGTTTTTGGAATCAGAAAATGATGAAGAATAAGATGAACGTAAATTTGGATCGTTTTATAATTTGTTATTTTTTTTACAATTTTTTTATTTTTAATCACCAAAGTCATTAATTAATTTTTAAGCCACCAAGCTGAAATGCAATACCGAAGTTCGGCCTTCGTCGAAGATTGCTTGGCCAAAATTTGAATCAATTTTATTGAAAAATGATGGTGTGACAGTGCCGCCTCAACTTTTACAAAAAGCCGGATATGACGTCATCAAAGACATTTATCAAAAAAATGAAAAAAACAGCCGGGGATATCATACCCAGAAACTCTCATGTCAAATTTCATAAAGATCGGTCCAGTAGTTTACTCTGAATCGCTCTACACACACACACACACGCAAACATACACCACGACCCTCGTCTCGATTCCCCCTCTATGTTAAAACATTTAGTCAAAACTTGACTAAATGTAAAAATATCGAAAAACATCAAATTCTACCGATGTCGCTAAGCATCACGTGACTTTCAGCAATATCAGCGAAACGCTACAGGAACTACACCCTGTGGTATTCCCTGTATACAGGGAATCCACTTACAGGAAATCCACCTACAGGGAATCCCACTCTTTTGGTCGACATAGACCCCATCAGCGTTATTATTTTGTTTTAGTTTGACTAACTGCTATGACCCTCCAACCCCCCCCCCCCCCTTCCCCAACCCCCACCTCCCCACCCCCCTTCCTTTATTCCCGTCAAAATCAGTGCACGTCAAGTTAACGGTTTACTTAGGTGGTCTTCTCTGACAGCAAACAGACTGTGGAGCTAAATCTCCCTAACATCAAAGCGCAGGGAAACCGGCGGTCACTCTCACCAGACTGTGCAAATCCCGATGACTTCCCCTGATCGTGATGAATCGAACGTTTTGACAGACGGTTATTTGATGGTCTGGGAAAAGGAAAAAAAGTAAATACTTTGCTTTGCATAGCTCCGACGACACGAAGAAGTGATTTAGCCGGTTTTGCTTTTCCTTTTCGCTAGGATAAATAATGGCTAAGCTGGAGAAACTTGGTCCTCTGTGGTGGCCGGAGATAAAGTCAGTTGACTTCACAGAAACGTGTAAAAGCAAGACTGCTTTGGTTATTCAGTGCTTTGGTGAAGATCGGGCAGTCCACATTGAACATGCTGGAAGGTATGGTTAGTACCGTAATGTCGTGAGTGACAATCAGTCAATTTCACAGAAAAGAGTAAAAGCAAGGCTGTTTTGGTTATTTGGCACTTTGGTGAAGGTAGGAAAGTTCACATTGAACATGCTGGAACATGCTTCCCGAACATGTGTGAAAGGAAGACCAGCGTGGGTAGATTTGGTGATTTAACTTAATGACATGGGAGAGTGTCCATTGGAATTAATGCTATGTGTTGCTGACATCTGTGGCTACACGTGCTGGGTGGGTGGGTGGGTGGAAGCGGGCTGATTGGTACGGACCTGGTGATGGGAGTGAAGTCACTTTAAAGGCACACTCAGCTTCCCGTAAACCATCAGTTTCTGGTCACAGACACTGTCAGGCTGTTACACACTATACAAACACCCTTTTGTTTTAACACTCACCGCTTGAGAACATCATAGGTGCCCTCCGTCAAGAGCGAGCATTTTTCAAAGAATGTATTTGTGCTTAGCCAGCCGGATTTACAATGAGACAAATCGTACGCCTCGTTTTGGCGCTAGACCTAACTTTTAAAATCTAAATAATAAATTGATAGCTTGTTACACAAACATTCTTAAAGCCTAAAATAATTCTCTTTTTCATCAAGACAAGATCAGTACAATTCGAAGTTTTGAAAGTTTGAAAAAAAGGGAGCCCGCAAGCAGGTGACGCAAGGTCGTGTTTCCCGTAGCAGACGAATGTTCTGCATAGCGCTTGCTTTTTTGAAGCCAACCGCCGCCGATTAATTCGGTGACTCGCAGCCGTCTGTTGCGTTTTAGATTCAGAGGTACACAATAACGTGCTATTGCAGATACCAGCGAGTCGCATTGAAATCACAAACTGACGACTAAATTGTGAAAAAAAGGAAAGTGGATCACACGGGTCCACGATGACTTAGGGGTAAAATAAACCACGAAAGCTGGAGTATGGTTTACGCGAGCTAAATAGACATTCAAACGAACTGTGTCATGTAATGCTATTACATGCTATTGAAAGTGTATACCACGAGGTTAGAATTGATTTTTCATCAGAAGATTTAAATCGTTTTGTAAACCACTTGAGGCAGACTGGGCCTTTAACATTACAAACAGTTGTGAAAGTAAGAATTGCTTTTCTTCTTTAGTGGGAGTGAAAGTCACTTTAACTTCACGAAAACTTGTGAAAGCAAAAATTGCTTTGATTGTTTGGTGCGTTGGTGAATAATTATAAGACGATCTCCTCATGAAAAATACATGATGCCCTTTCTGGTTACAAATGACGGAGGATCTGGTTGATACTAATTTCGTGCTTGGGATGAACATCGTTAAAGGTCATGTGGACATAGAACAAGCTTTGGTTCGCTGACTTGGTGTATATGGGACAGTGCGCCTAGACAACTCTATAATTCGCAATAGCCTGAAGAAAGTGACTCCTACGGACAGACACACAGACAGACTGACAGACAGAAGAAACATATGGAATGATAGGCAAACAGATAGTCAAACAGACAGACAAAGATAACGACGAGTAAAGAGCTAGTTCAAAGACAATACACACAGTTTTCAAATTCAACAGAAGTCCTTCTGTGACGAAATAAAGCTTCTTCTTGCTAATGGAAATAATACCACAACTAATCGTTAATATGTAGTAACACAAAGTCAAATCAAGACGGAAATGTAGGGTTAACTACCATATAACACTCCAGAAACACAACAGTTCCCTTCCTGTGCGACCGCTCATGTTCACCGCCACAGATGTGTCCAGTTCACCATCTCAGACCAGACCAAGCATTTACACGAGATAAGACCATCCTTCCACTTGGTCACATACCAAAAATCGACACCGTGGCTGCTTGCTGTAGTGGCTTTTGATGACATTAATTAATACAAAAAACAACTGTACAAGTACACACATAGCACCCATGCTGTTTATTCTTGGTATGTGACCAAGTGGAGGGATGGTCTTATCCCGTGTAAAAACCTAGCCAGATTTGAGATGGCGAGTCAAACTGTTTTCACGAAAAGGAGTGTGCCAGTACACAAATATGCCAACAGTCTACAGCCTGGCTGCCTTCTGTAGAGACTGGTAATGCTTTGTTCATAAGTGACACCAAGTTCAATCACACACACACACACACACACACATACACATACACACACACACACATACACATACACACACACACACACATACACACGCACACACATACACACACACACACACACACACACACACACACACACACACACACACACACACACACACATGTCAAATCTGTACAAAACAAGCCGGGCTGTTGGTTTGTGGCGCAAGTCCAAGTCCTCTTTTTGCGTGTGAAAGCCTGGACAGATACTGTGGTAAACATGATTGTGTACGTGGGAAGCACACACTATGTAAGCAACATCCATGTAAAAAACAATCGGGAACTAAATATCTGTGAACCAGTAGAAAAACAGAGAGACGAAATGATATGACAGACATTCACACACAGGCATACAGTTAAATAAATCCAACACAAAATTAAAATACAACAGGCCATATTTGTTGACAAGCAACGCAATGGTAAACATGATAGAGAATCTCTTAACAACAAGAAATTCCTCCGAGGTAGGAAAAACACCCCCGTCCTTACCATTCTCACTGCCACCAACTGAGAAGGTTATTTCCCTTTGACCATTAATATGTCCCTCTATAAGTCCTTGTAGAATCTTAATCCACCAATAACTCCCTAACCGTGTGTTTGACTGGTCCCAATTTTTGTAAGGACCGTCTCAGGAATGTATAAAACCTGTTCACCAAGTTTGGTGACGATCGGTCCGTTCATTCTTGAGATCTATATGCGAACACAAACAAACAGACAAACACATCGACCGAATCCTATACACACCCCTATACCGGGGGTGTAAAAACCATCGCATTCTCAAACCCGAAGCCATGCTGTATGGAACAGGAGCTTGTACTGCGTCATACTCATAGAGCAACCATGATTGACAGAAAGCTGCAATGTACGACTCGCCCAGGACTTCACACGTACGTTGGTACTCCGTTAGATTGATCATAATACCGTAGGGGGACTAAGTCTGTCTCTGGCTTTGAAAGCTTTTCTTTTATAATTATTTGTACACACACATCCGTTTTAGGTAATTCGGGTCGCTTTTGAGGGTCAGTAAGGTACAAGGGGGATGGTGGAGAGAGAGAGAGAGAGAGAGAGAGAGAGAGAGAGAGAGACAGACAGACAGACAGACAGACAGACAGACAGACAGAGACAGACAGACAGACAGACAGACAGGCAGACAGAGACAGGGAGAGAGACATAAAGGCAATGAGAGAGAGAGACAGAGTCAGAGACAGAGACAGAGAGACAGAAACAGAGACAGAGAGACAGACAGAATGTGTCGTATTCAAGACTCCATGCTGTTTGGCAGGGAAAGTGAGGGTTTGGGACTTAGTTTACATAAACAGCGGTAAGGGTCTGTTAAAGCCTGACAATCAGCGGAATTGACCAAAACATCTCATGGGAAACGGGCTGTCATTGCCTGCGACTAGTTTCGTACCATAGCACCCATGGCGACAGCAAACTCCCATTGGACACGGACCTGTTGCTGCGTTGGACTCGTATTGTTCTAGATTAACATGAACACACAAACCTTTGACAAGTCTCCTAGGACACAGCCCTGTCACTTACTTTGAAAGGTTTTCTTGTATAGTTTCATGAACGTACATGTACACATCTACGTTTGATGCTTTCAGGTGCAGTCGGCCACCCACCCAGCAACTATGGCAGCCATTGTACGAGGACGGCTGACATGCAGTGTGATATTGTCATAGGATGAGCTTGCCTTGTAGTTTGTCACAGGAAGTTACGGCTATAGGAATTACTTCAATTCAATTCAATACAACAGTAATATCTGAATGTAAGACAAACAGTAGGTGGTTTTTGGCTCACGAAGTGTAGCCTATGCGATGCTAACTTTTGTCTGTCTGTGCGTGCGTGCGTGCGTGCGTGCGTGCGTATGTATGTATGTATGTATGTCTGTGGTAGAAACTTTAACATTTGAAGACGTCATATTACATTGACGTCACATTATGACGTACGAGGGTTAGACGTCACGCGATGGAATTACTGAAAGTCTCGGTGATTGTTATTTTGAGCGGGCCGAGACTATTTGGCAGTCGTGTCCATGTAAGTAGGCTACATCAAACACTGTAGTTTCTTTGGCTACATGCAGACAGACAAATCTAGATCTAGTGTCTCGCTTTCTTGCACAGTTTCACCTATGCTCTTTCTGTGTGTGTGTGTGTGTGTGTGTGTGTGTGTGTGTGTGTGTGTGTATGTGTGTGTGTGTGTGTGTGTGTGTGTGTGTGTGTGTGTGTACTGTGTGTGTGTGTGACGGAGTTTGTGTTACTGTTTGTCGATTTCTTACGTGAGCCTTGAAGGCTTCGCCTTTTGTTTTCTTTTGGCTCGTATACACAAAATTAATAACATTACATAAAACCACACCTTCGAAACACAAACAATTTACAAATCAGTATACACACATAACCCAAACCATACACATTCATTTCAGCACCCTTACACACACATCACACACACACACACACACACACACACACGCGCGCGCGCACGCACGCACGCACGCACGCATGCACGTACGCACGCACGCACCCCCCACACACATATACACACACGTACAAACACACACACACACACACACACACACACACACACACACACACACACACACACACACACACACACACACACACACACACACACACACACACACACGCGTAAATTGTAACTAGACATTGCGGCAGACTGGGTGAGATGCGGCAGTTTGGGATGACACCCATTCTACACAGCTTCGTAAAAGCAAAAATGCATGTTGGGCACTCTCGGTATTAGGAATACGACTAAAAGGGCTGCCACTCACAAACAACAGAGGTCTCTCGGCATATATATATTTCTTGCAGAAAACTTCTTCTTTACCAAGTCATGTGTTGAACAGCAGAGAAAAGTGGACCGCTTTTCCTGTTTAACCTTTTCAAAATTAGATCTAAATTGTTCGCGTATCCATTTCTGGATCTACAGGCTGGTACAGAGTTACCTCCCTTTAGGTTTTTTTCAAATTTCCCTTGTTTTAACCTAATTTCTTGGTTAAAACTTGTCTAAATTTCTAAATTCTTTCTTAATAAATATCAATTCCACACTTTGACCTTAGATCAAAGTGTTTCCCTTCACAGATATCCCCTTGGGGGTTGTCAGGTGAGGGTAGTCTCCCATGCCAACAGAAGCTACCATTCAGAGAGTGGTTTGCTTCTTAGTTGGATACCATGGGTTGACAACTCTCGCCATCAGTACCACCTGAACATTGATAAGACACAATAGTTTATTGATTAAATGGGACCTCTACTTTGGTAGTGTCTATCCCGAATGTAAAAAAGAAAAAGTTTCGAAACACGTGTCTGGTAGGTACAAACACAATGGTCCTCCTCAGGACTAGATTACCTTGTGATACGTCCCCCACAAAGGGACTTCGCTGGGTAAATCTTGGTCCCCCTTGAGGAGGTCTGATGCTCCCAATAGGCTGTCTGTGAAGGGATACTTAATTCTCTCTCTTTCTCTGCTAAGAGATTTTAACAAATCTCGGAAGAAAGTCTCTGCTGACTTTCAATTGTTTCTTTCACAATTTCTGATGTTTTATAATGTGGTCACCGTGAAAGTTGCATCGCCTTTAAAGCAATCCAATTGAACAAGTCTTGCGGAAAACTTCTTCTTTACCAAGTCCTGTGTTGAACAGCAGTGAAAAGTTGACCGCTTTTCCTGTTTAACCTTTTCAAAATTAGATCTAACTTGTTCGCGTATCCATTTCTGGATCTGCAGGCTGGTACAGAGTTACCTCCCTTTAGGCTTTTTTTTCAAATCTCCCTTGTTTTAACCTAATTTCTTGGTTAAAACTTGTCTACATTTCTATTTTTTTTCTTAATAAATATCAATTCCACACTTTGGCCTTGAATCAAAGTGTTTCCCTTCACATATATCCCATTGGGGTTGTCAGATGAGGGTAGTCTCCCATGCCAACAGAAGCTACCATTCAGAGACTGTGAGAGAGAGTGAGAGAGAGAGAGAGAGAGAGAGAGAGAGAGAGAGAGAGAGAGAGAGAGAGAGAGAGGGGGCCCGGGTAGCTCAGGTGGTAGAGCACTGGACTTGTGATCGAAAGGTCGCTGGTTCGAATCCGGACCGGGACGGACACGGGTCAACTTTATGTGCAGACCCAGAGACGGTATCCATCTCCCACCCCCATGTCACCACAATGGCACGTTAAAGATCTTGGTCATTCTACCATAAGTGCAGATGGCTGATACCACCTAATCACGCATACATCAAAAGCCGTGAGGGCGTAAAAACTCGAATCGTATAAACCAATTCATGTCCAATATAGGCAATTAAGACCTGACGGACAATAAGCCCCTTAAAATTTACTTTTGAGAGAGAGAGAGAGAGAGAGAGAGAGAGAGAGAGAGAGAGAGAGAGAGAGAGAGAGAGAGAGAGAGAGAGAGAGAGAGAGAGAGAGAGAGAGAGAGAGAGAGAGAGAGAGCGAAATCAAAACACAACCCAGTCACCTGGTAGTTCGAAAACTCAATCTGAAACTGACATCGATTGTCGAAGGCATGCCTGCGGTGCATAACTCTGGAAAAGTTGTCGTAGCTGGGAACCCGTTGAGATCCATTCCAACACCAACAAAATTATCAGAAGACTCACCATGAAGTCAAATCAAACGTTAGGTTTTCTCATTTGGTTATTTGCTTTGGCTGTTATTGCTTCGATTGATAGCTGAATCTGCTTGCAACCGTGCCGTTCAAGACTGTTCGAACTGTCGTCTGCAAGACGGGCTTGTGTGAATCCGAGTCGAGTCAACTGCGGGGTTCAGCGACAAATGAGGGAGTGGCACCAAAATGAAAAGAAGAAGACGAAAAGAAGTTGGAGATACAGTTAAGATATATGGGGAAGAGAAGAGGATGTGAGGTGTTAGATGTATCCAACCTTAGGTGTTCAAACTCAAGACCGGGACAAAGTAGAAAGCGATGTACCGCGACCGACTCTCAGTGCCGACATACAACTTCCAAGCTTTATTGCTTAACGTCTACAACAGGCGAAATATTGAAGCTTTGGCTCACCTAAACCCGACGACTGAATATGTAAGTGATCCACGTGTGAAAACAAAAACAGAACAGCGCGATGACAGCCAACATTTCTATCCCCGACTGACAAACAGTAACACTGCATGCGAACTGACTTGGGTCAACGATCAAACCAGCACGGCCCGAACTGAATTTGTTGCGCTGCCATTATCGTGTGCAATTCTGGTAAAAATATAAACCCGGTATGCCGAATTGAGTATAACGAAAGCCGATGTCAAATATACACAGGGATATTGTAAAATGACTTTCAAAATGTAAAAGCAGATAGCAGACCTTTTTATAAGCAATATGAATGACTAAATGTCCACATACAAGTCGAATGACGCCGTCCATTATGCTGACAAATGGGAACTAGCGTTGCGCATGAATTCATTAGCATGAATTTCGACTGCGGAGGCTTTTGGCAAGCTGAAAACAGGCACGGGCAGGTTTTAGTGGAAAAAGTAAGTGTTTTTAATGAAAACGTCGGAGTAATGGGATAAATAGCTTACACACCTCGTCCTGAATATCTTGCATATTTTCCCGAGGGTCGATTTTCATGTATTACCGAGCCTTTGATCAGAGCTCGGAGTGGGTAACCTATATTTATTTCTCTCTCTTTCTCTGCTAATAGATTTTAATAAATCTCTGCTGACTTTCAATTGTTTCTTTCACAATTTCTGATGTTTTATATAATTATATATAAACCTGTAATGTCAACCCTTGTACAAAATGATGCTACAAAAAGAAACGAAAGTAAAACACCATCCACGTGCTACAAGAGAATGATGATCGGTCAGGCATGCGTACTGCAGTAAGTGAGAAATACAAAAAGAAAGAAAATGTGTGTGAAAGATAATGTGTGTGAAAGATAATGTGTGTGAAAGAAATGTGTGTGAAAGATAATGTGTGTGAAAGAAAATGTGTGTGAAAGAAAATGCTCACAGGTCCGTGCTAAACATGTTCAGTTCGTGAAGTCAGTCAGCTCATTACTAAAGACATCTTCCGTTTTCTAAGATGGGTTCCATACTTCTGGTTTTGGTTTGTAGTTCTATGGACACACAGCTCCTTGTTGGGTAGTATCACATGGGAGTTCAGTTAAAAGAGCTGCCAATCCAGACCTAGGAAGAGAATGAAAGATAGCTCATGGGATATAAATCTGTCATGTGGCTTCTCCAGGCTGCAAGGCATTCAGCGCTATAGCTCTCAGCACACAAGACATACGTACACATTGTTGGGGCTACCACATCACTTTTGATAACAAAAATCACACATTGAAAAACTGTGTAAACAAATACATAGTCTGGATCGTATCTTATTTCAAATATATACTTCATTGAATATATAAAGTGTCCACTTCAAAGCAATGTAATCAAGAAAAACGTGAAGAGACCTTGATTATTTATATCTTTTTTTTGGGGGGGGGAGGATATCACTATGCAATGTTTCTGTTTAAACAAATCGCTCCATTAAACAAACACTGTTTTCTACAATTTGTTATCACTTCGGGGTATGTTTAAGGCTTAAGCGTACATGAAGGAAAAATAAACAATCAAACACAAATAATTCAAACATATTTGTACACTTTAATAAAAAAAAAAGGTGTTTTAAGATTTCAGATAAGTGATAAATAAATGTAGAACAGATATTCGGACTGAGCACAAGCTGATAGGCTTGAACTCAAAAGTCGCACCCACGAATCGTCAAATACTTTTCGTTACAGTTAAACTTAAGCATTTTAAAAACAAAATGAACGGTATGATGCATGATGTGAATGTGTGTGTGTGTGTGTGTGTGTGTGTGTGTGTGTGTGTGTGCGTGCGTGTGTGTGTGTGTGTGTGTGTGTGTGTGTGTGTGTGTGTGTGTGTGTGTGTGTGTGTGTGTGTGTGTGTGAAAAGAAAGAAAGAAAAAAAGAAAGAAAGAAAGAAAGAAAGATAGAAAGAAAGAAAGACAAAAACCAGAAAAAACCCCAGAGGGAAAGCAAGAAATAAAGAAAGAAGGAAATAAAGAAAGAAAGCAACAAAAGAAAGAATGAAAGCACAAGAAGAAAAAAACAAAACATTGACATTTTATTGTTCTACTTCATTTTTCAACTCAACATACCTTCGGAACTTGGCGTGCATCTCTGTTAGCAGGAGAATGCGACCATAATTATTATGCAGAAAAATCACTTACTTGAACAGGAAATTATATTTTCCTTTTACTTCCTCCCACAGACGATTCGATTAGGAGCATTTCCTTTCTTAGCCTTTCGACGGGAGCCGTTATCTGATTTTAGGAGGGAACACATTCTTCTAAATTAAAAGCAGCCGTAGGGGGAAAAAAAAAGGACGAAATAATGAGAGAATCGTTGAAAGGAAAGGAACAGCAACAGGGTAAGAAAGGAGAAACATGCCCATGCAAACATCTAGTCCTAGGTTCGTATAACTGTAAACAGGTCATTGTAACAGAAGATACAAGTAACCGTCGTAAACAGCTTTTTTTCTTGAGCGTTATATATAACATTTGCATCGATTTTGTTTTATACATTAAAACAACCTCCACCTGCCCCTCGGCCAGACTTGTTTTATTAATGCATGAACGTTGTGCCCTATCTTCTTTTGTCTCTATACTCGTTCCAATGTCCTCTGCCCTCGCACTGTCTCTGTCTGTCTGTCTGCCTGTTCGTCAGTCCGTCTGTCCGACCATCCGTCCGTCCGTCCGTCTGTCTCTGTATGTCTATATATATATATCTCTCTCTGTCTCTCTATAGTCCGCCTCAATGATTGCTATCTCTCGCTTAAACACACACACACACACACACACACACACACACACACACACACACACACACACACACACACGCGCGCACACGCACGCACACCCGCGCGCATCATGACCCAAATTATTTAATGTATGCAGAAGATAAGAGGTGGTCCTCTTTTAAACGAATATACAGAGCTTTCATTGACTGGAAAAAAAACCCATCGGTTCAGAGACTCAAAGGCACATTATTTCCTTTTCAAAGCACTCTGTATGCAGAATGCCGTCTGATGCGCCGTTGTAAAGACGATCCCAAACGCTTGGCCATTGGAGGGCAGATATGCCTTGAGGTGCCCCCAACCATGCATCAGCTGCAACGGACACTTCTCCTTATCGCTGAATGCAATGGTGCACTGTATGTCTGTCTGTCTGTCTGTCCGTCTGTCTTCTATTCTGCCTAACCATCTGTCTGTCTTTCACACACACACACACACACACACACACAGTGACACACACACACACACACACACACACACACCCACATACACACACACACACACACACACACACACACACACACACACACACACACACACACGCAAATACATGGACATTCACAACTTCGAAAGAGTTGGCTCTCTTTTAGACAGGCACGCAAGCGTTCACCATCTACACATGTTATCAGCGGCATCAGTTTGCTCTGAGAAGCGCAGGGTATGGACAGTTCCGGCTGGTGCAGTATTGAAGAGACGATCGACCCTATACGCCTTGCTGATGGTTGCATGGAAGAGAGCCCTGTGCGTTCCGTCAGTGCCGCTTGAGCTGAAAAAGACATTCTCCCTTATCGCGTACTACAATGACTTACTCTGAATGGCCGCATAAATAGATATAGATTTTTGAAAGAGAATAGAAAGTAGATGGGTTGATAGGAGAGAAAAAAAGAGTTCGAACCGGGAATAGGAATGGGAACGTAAGTTAGGGAGTGAGACCGAGAGTAGGAGGTTGACGGATCGAAAAGGGGCTCAGGGCTGCAGGAGTAAGCTATAGAAAGCCTTGAGCAGACTTCGTCTAAGAGGCACTCTTGGTCAGAGGTACCATTGAAGTGACAGTGTAATTGGATATTTTGAAGAGAGGTTGGAAATGGGGATGTTTGGGGTGGGGATTAGAACGAATGAAGGAGGCGGGATTGAAACTGGTTCAAGTGTAAGAAAGAGACATGTTCAGTCTTCAGACGAGAAGAGTGAGGGGCGGAAAGCGGGCAAAGTAGTTCCGGAGCAAGCAAGAATACTCTTCTAATTCCACCTAAAGGCGCATCTTGGAGGCTCTGTAGTGGGATGGCCCCTTGGAAATGACTGTGTAAATGGAGATTTTGAATAGAGGTGTGGAATGGACATTGAAAAGGAGGGGATGTTGAGGTGGGGTAGGTGGATGAGTGGTGGGTGGATGAGGGGTGTGGGGTGGGTGGATGAGGGGTGTGGGGTGGGTGGATGAGGGGTGTGGGGTGGGTGGATGAGGGGTGTGGGGTGCGTGGATGAGGGGTGTGGGGTGGGTGGATGAGGGGTGTGGGGTGGGTGGATGAGGGGTGTGGTGTGGGTGGATGAGGGGTGGGTGGATGTGGGGTGTGGGGTGGGTGGATGAGGGGTGGGTGGATGAGGGGTGGGTGGATGTGGGTGTATGAGGGGTGTGGAGTGGGTGGATGAGGGGTGTGGGGTGGGTGGATGAGGGGTGTGGAGTGAGTGGATGAGGGGTGTGGGGTGGGTAGATGAGGGGTGTGGAGTGGGTGGATGAGGGGTGTGGAGTGGGTGGATGAGGGGTGTGGGGTGGGTGGATGAGGGGTGTGGAGTGGATGGATGAGGGGTGTGGAGTGGGTGGATGAGGGGTGTGGGGTGGGTGGATGAGGGGTGTGGAGTGGGTGTATGAGGGGTGTGGGGTGGGTGGATGAGGGGTGGGTGGATGAGGGGTGTGGGGTGGGTGGATGAGGGGTGTGGAGTGGGTGGATGAGGGGTGTGGAGTGGGTGGATGAGAGGTGTGGGGTGGGTGGATGAGGGGTGGGTGGATGTGGGGTGTGGGGTGGGTGGATGAGGGTGTGGGGTGGATGGATGAGAGGTGTGGCGTGGGTGGGAGATGGTTCAGGTGCATCGTACGATACATTTTGTTCAACCTTGCCACGTGGACAGCAGTAGGACGCCTTTGCGGGTGTGTATGCTAGGTATCTGTGTTTTTTCAAGTCCATAATTATGCTTGACTAGAAACTCGGGATCTTTAACCTGCGCATCAGTCCTTGTGCATGCATGTGTGCATGAGGTCGGTACGAATCTGGACTTAACGTTGACTATGGGACATAAACTATATTCACCTGGCGTACCTGGGCCTCGAACCAACGCCGATAGACTGCCCACAATGACTATGGTAATAGACAATTTGAACAGGTAGTAGAAATGACGATGGAAACTATAGATAATGTTTTGGGCGGAGACAGGAAGGAAGACTGAGAAGGAGGGATCGAAAGGGGTTCGAGAGCAGAGAAAGAGCGCTCTTCAGTCTCTATCTTCTAATACACTTTAAAGGCACCTATAGAATTAACATGTTTATCAAGATTGTGTAGAGAGAATAGGAATGTGGATGAGACAGAAGACAAATGTTTGGGATGTGTAGAAGAATAGAGATGGGGAGGAAGGAGAGATCGAAAGTGGTTCGAGAGCACAGCAAGAGCATTCTTCAGCCTCTATCTTCAAATGCACTTAAGAGGCACCACTAAAATAAACATGTTCATGAAGATTTTGTAGAGAGAATTTGAAAGTGGATGAGACAGAAAGACATGTTTCGGATGTGGAGAAAAGTGAAGCTGGAGAAGGAGATATCGAAGGTGGTTGTCGGAGAGCAAACAACACAGCCCTCCATGTCCTCGTTGTAAGACACATCTGGATGCCGCTTTTGTCTAAGGACGCTAACAAAATGACAGATGTGTACTTGGACAATGTTAACAGGCAGTCGAATGACATGGAAACTAGGTAGTATCAAGAATCGAGAAAGGGAGAAAGAGCGAGAAACGAAATCAAAATTGCTTTGGGAAGAGAACTCTTCAGTCTTCATCTTAAGATGCATCACTCGGGGAGGTTCTTTCTGCAACGGCGCCACTGAAATGGCTATCATTATGTAAATGGGGATTTCGAAAAGAGTGGGGAATAGTGAAGGGGGGTAGTTTGAGGCGCAGGATACAGAAGGATGAAGACAGAAAGACCAAAGATGGAAGAGAAGCGAGCAGCAGAACCTCTTATCTTCATCGGGTTTATTTTCGGTAGCGCCATGGAAATGACTTGGTAAATGGACATAATTTGTCCTGCACGAAAATATCGAAAGGGAGGAATTGCGAAGAGAAATAGGTCTGGACACGCCAGAAATCTGAAAGGCAAACACAAAGTTATCCTGGAGATATCTCAGTGTGATTTAGAAATAAACGAATACCTATCGGTGCATACAAAATTCGAAAAAGTGAGCACAGTATGAAAAGAAGTTAAAGGAGTAATTGAGAAAATAATACGTGAAGCGGACTTCACGAGTCACAAAACCGAGCCAAACAAGTTTTGACAGAATTATCTTTGGGTATTTCAAATATATAGACATATTTTCCCTGTGCGAACATAACTCAAATTCGTGTAAACAAACGAAGTGAAAAAGAGCACGAAAGAGGAATTTAGTCAAAACTTGACTAAATGTAAAAAGATGGCAAGGAGGCGATAGGGATTATAAAAGGAACACCTCAAGTTCTGACCGGGGCACTCAAGTGTCGCGTCGATATACAACATTATCCTTTCAAGTTTTGAGGTCACAGAATTAGGAAGAGGGGAAAAAAGGAAGAAGAAAAATGTGGACAGAAGAAACATGTGGAGAAAAGGAAGACGAATGACGAGGAGAACTTGTTGGGTAAGAGGCGACATGAATAATAATATACGATACCGATATATACGTGCACAGCCTGACGGTGACCTTAAGATTAATGTTCTTGCGCTGATATGTTGCAGTCACCGAGACAAACTTCGTTCTTAAAATACTTTGTCACTTCCTCGGGAGACATGCATAATAAGTGATATACATTTTACGTGACGCCATTATTCACGTTATGACGTCTTTTCGAACTTTGTTTGGCTTTTGACGTCAGAGATTTCACTTCGAAAAAGAGGGTCACAAAGAGACGTCTTGATGTTTTTGTTTTTAATCGGTATCGTATATCTTTAATCTAAAAGGCGAGCTATGGTGCGAAACTATGCATCTCAACGTTGTGTAAAATATACAGAAATATCTTCAAAAAAGGCCTGAAAGTGAAACGTAATTAGGGTAAGGAGTAAACATTTTGGAAAAGGAGTAAGGAGATGGAGACGAAACAGGCAGACGAATAATGATAGAAAGAACAAGTCGCGTAAGGCGAAAATACAACATTTAGTCAAGTAGCTGTCGAACTCACAGAATGAAACTGAACGCAATGCAACGCAGCAAGACCGTATACTCGTAGCATCGTCAGTCCACCGCGCACGGCAAAGGCAGTGAAATTGACAAGAAGAGCGGGGTAGTACTTGCGCTGAGAAGGATAGCACGCTTTTCTGTACCTCTCTTCGGTTTAACTTTCTGAGCGTGTTTTTAATCCAAACATATCATATCTATATGTTTTTGGAATCAGGAACCGACAAGGAATAAGATGAAAGTGTTTTTAATTGATTTCGACAATTCAATTTTGATAATAATTTTTTTATATTTAATTTTCAGAGCTTGTTTTTAATCCAAATATAACATATTTATATGTTTTTGCAATCAGCAAATGATGGAAAATAAGATGAACGTAAATTTGAATCGTTTTATAAAAATTTTTTTTTTTACAATTTTCAGATTTTTAATGACCAAAGTCATTAATTAATTTTTAAGCCACCAAGCTGAAATGCAATACCGAAGTCCGGGCTTTGTCGAAGATTACTTGACCAAAATTTCAACCAATTTGATTGAAAAATGAGAGCGTGGCAGTGCCGCCTCAACTTTCACGAAAAGCCGGATATGACGTCATCAAAGACATTTATCAAAAAAAAAGAAAAAAAGGTTCCGGGATATCAATCCCAGGAACTCTCATGTCAAATTTCATAAAGATCGGTCCAGTAGTTTGGTCTGAATCGCTCTACACACACGCACGCACACACACACATACACCACACCCTCGTCTCGATTCCCCCAGGCTCTACGTTAAAACGGAGGCATCAGACACAAACATTGGTTCAACGGCGAAATTGCACGTGAAATGTTTGTGAAAGTACATGCTTTCAAGACATTTTGAGATAACAAAGGGGGATTGGGGATGGGCATTGGTGGCACACTCGGTAATGGATGCAGTGTGTGGACTGGGGCTGAGGGATGGTGAAAAAGGGGACATCTACAGATTTGGAATACGCTCACTTTTAGATACCGAAAATGTACCTGGCTTAGTGGCTCCTTCAAAAAGGCCGTATACACATTAACGCGTTTGCCTTGGAGGTGCGAGAAAGATAGAGGAGGGAGGAATCGTCAACGAAAAAGATAGAGTTTAGCTTCAACAGGGTCAAAACGAATGTTGTACTTTTAGCATGTTGGCCAGGCTTCTTTATTATCCGACAGCGTCAAAATGCATTCACAAGCATTGTGCAAACCAGCACAGCTTCTGCAGTTTGTTGTAACGTCCACATGATTTGTAGTCGTATTTTGCTTCGAGAGCACTTGTAAACCAAGACTTATTTTGAAAAAAAAGGCTTGAAAAAGATCAACACCTTTTGCCTGCAGACCAAAGTCATAACATTCAATTCACAGTACTTTGTATGTAAAGTAAAATGATTGAAACACGAAGCTTTCAGCAAGCTATGTACAGTTCATAATGACTGTTAATTATTCTAACTGCAACATTGAAATGTCAGCACCCTCTGTCTATTGACCACAACGCTTGATATGTAAAGTATACTTACTGCATCATGAAGCTGTCACCAAGCCCTATCCATAGATTTAAGCATTACAATGTACAGTACATAATGTGTGATTTATACTTACTGCACTGCAACATGACAGTGTCCGCATCCTCTGTTTATAGAGCAAAGTCATAACAATCATAGTTCATAATGTAATAACTATACTCAATGCAACTAAAAACTGTCAACGCCCTTTGACAAATAATGTTGTAAATGACACTCATGTCAATGTGTCAATGTGCGAACATTGATTCAGAGAAAAATGTCAGCACTGCACAACAAGCAGGCATGCCAAGTGGAAGTATGCTCTTATACCACACACACATACACACACACACACACACACACACACACACACACACACACACACACACACATCCACACACACACACAGACACACACACACGCACACACACATACACATCCACACACACACATCCACCCACACACACACACACATCCATACACACACACACACACACACACACACACACACACACACAGTACGGCGACACATGGGTCGATTTTATGCTCACATTTTTGTCCTTGCAAGAAGCAGATTCTAGATACGCCAACGTGCACGTAATTGTATCTCCGTCTAGAATGTATTCAGAATTTCGTCACACTATGTTAGTGAATATCTATGGGTACTCATCCCAGTTTTCATGCTGACAAAAATGGAAATTGTGTGCTGTCCTGACATGTGTTGATACTGATACTGACAGTCTTATTTTCCGCCTTCCTCTGTCTCTGTCTCTGTCTCTGTCTCTCTCTCTCCCTCTCTCTCTCTCTCTATCTCTCACTCACTCTCTCTCTCTCTCTCTCTCTCTCTCTCTCTCTCTCTCTCTCTCTCTCTCTCCCTCTCTCTCTCTCCCTCTCTCTCTCTCTCTCTCCCTCTCTCTCTCTCTCTATCTCTCACTCACTCTCTCTCTCTCTCTCCCTCTCTCTCCCTCTCCCTCTCTCTCTCTCTCTCTCTCTTTCTTTCTTTTGTTCTCACCCCCTCTTTCTCCCTGTCTGTGTCTCTTTATTGCCAATTGTATTCTTCCTTGTTTCTGTCCTGTTTTCTGTCTTTATTTATTTCTTGATTTATTTCTGTCAATTTGCTTAACTTTATTTCTTCATTTCGTTCTGTCTAGAACATGATGCTGGGGTAGGACACTAAGTTGTGGTCTGTTGCAATACGTTTGTCTCGAACTTTGTGTACTCAGTCATAGGTTTATCTCTATAAGGGCGTGTTATGGATACCATGTGCCCTTGACTTGAGACAATCCTTGTTAAAATCAAATGTCATATGTGACCATTTGAATGAACCCACGTCTTTATTTTGTTGTAATCTAAAGCTGTCGACTTTTGTTGTTGTTTGCTAAGTTGATTTATTGATGTGTTTTTACATTTAGTCAAGTTTTGACTAAATGTTTTAACGTAGAGGGGGGAATCGAGACGAGGGTCGTGGTGTATGTATGTCTGTGTGTCTGTTTGTCTGTGTGTGTGTGTAGAGCGATTCAGACTAAACTACTGGACCGATCTTTATGAAATTTGACATGAAAGTTTCTGGGTATGATATCCTCAGACGTTTTTTTCATTTTTTTGATAAATGTCTTTGATGACGTCATATCCGGCTTTTCGTGAAAGTTGAAGCGGCACTGTCACGCTCTCATTTTTCAATCAAATTGGTTGAAATTTTGGTCAAGTAATCTTCGACAAAGCCCAGACTTCGGTATTGCATTTCAGCTTGGTGGCTTAAAAATTAATTAATGACTTTGGTCATTAAAAAACTGAAAATTGTAAAAAAAAATAAAAATTTATAAAACGATTCAAATTTACGTTCATCTTATTTTCCATCATTTTCTGATTCCAAAAACATATAAATATGTTATATTTGGATTAAAAACAAGCTCTGAAAATTAAATATATACAAATTATTATCAAAATTAAATTGTCAAAATCAATTAAAAACACTTTCATCTTATTCCTTGTCGGTTGTATTATCGCCTTACGCGACTTGTTTCTTCTTCTCCAAAGCCTCTCATATATTGTATGTACCGCATTGTATTGGAATGTCAAGTGGCATTCTTCGTGCTTTGATATAAAAGCGCTGAACATTGCATAGACCTTTTTACATTTAGTCAAGTTTTGACTAAATGTTTTAACATAGAGGGGGGAATCGAGACGAGGGTCGTGGTGTATGTGTGTCTGTCTGTCTGTCTGTCTGTCTGTCTGTCTGTCTGTGTGTGTGTGTGTGTGTAGGGCGATTCAGACTAAACTACTGGACCGATCTTTATGAAATTTGACATGAGAGTTCCTGGGTATGATATCCTCAGACGTTTTTTTTATTTTTTTGATAAATGTCTTTGATGACGTCATATCCGGCTTTTCGTGAAAGTTGAGGCGGCACTGTCACGCTCTCATTTTTCAACCAAATTGGTTGAAATTTTGGTCAAGTAATCTCCGACAAAGCCCGGACTTCGGTATTGCATTTCAGCTTGGTGGTTTAAAAATTAATTAATGACTTTGGTCATTAAAAATCTGAAAATTGTAAAAAATAAAACATTTTATAAAACGATCCAAATTTACGTTCATCTTATTCTCCATCATTTTCTAATTCCAAAAACATATAAATATGTTATATTTGGATTAAAAACAAGCTCTGAAAATTAAAAATATAAAAATTATGATCAAAATTAAATTTTCGAAATCAATTTAAAAACACTTTCATCTTATTCCTTGTCGGTTCCTGATTCCAAAAACATATAGATATGATATGTTTGGATTGAAAACACGCTCAGAAAGTTAAAACGAAGAAAGGTTGCGTAGCTCAGTTGGTGGCCACGACTATAGCACGTACAAGACCTCGGTCATTCTGTTAGAAGTGCAGGGGCCGAGGTCTTGCCGAATATTTAACTGCTTTACGCATAATTATGCGCAGAGCCTACGACTGAACAGCGTAACCTCAAAGCATGACACGTGCGACGTGTGCAACGTTCAACGTAACGCTACGACAGTTACTCCCCTGTCGTAAGTATGTGCGTATAGTACAGCGTGTCGAAGAAACAAGGCTATTTACACCTCTTTCTGAAGATACAAGGTTGTCGTCACCAAGACTGAGACTGGTCTCAAAAACCGGGAAATCTTTAGATGATGCAGTTGTTTTTTATTTCAAACCTTCGAAGTATTCTCCCTTAGCGGCTACACACAGTTTAAGTCGTTGGACCCAGTCAAGAAATGACCGTTTGAAGTCGTTTTTTGGCACCTGGTTCAGACACTGGAAAACAACCGATCCGAGGGCTGATCGACTGTCAAATCGACGCCCAGCCAATTGTCTTTTCAGATGAGGAAACAAAAAAAAGTCACAGGGTGCAAGATCAGGAGAGTAGGGAGGATGTGGCAAAGTTTCAAAGTTTTCTTCCTCCAGGTACTCTTTCACCACCTTGGATTTGTGAGCAGGTGCGTTATCATGAATTATTCCCCCCTCTGCTTCTTTACCTCTGTAAACTTGTAGAGCTAGTTATTTTTCGATAATGACCCAGCAACCAAACAAATAACGAGCCAGCAACAGCCTGAATCCTCGATAGTGCAATGGGTTGAGAAGCTGTTCTGTTTCGGTACTACTTTTACGACTGAAAAGTTCCGAACGCTCTATACGTACGAAGTATACATCTCTGGAGCAAACAATACAAACATACCGCATTTAAATTAACAACTACAGGCCTGAACACATGAATCTCCATATAAAATCCATGAGTTCGGTTGTTTTCTGAATCTAGATCTGCCGTGCACAACCCGTTCATCACAAGCAAATTCCCAAGGCAAGTAACTCATACTCTGGCGACAAGAGTAGTTCCCCTTCTTTTAACGCAGTTTCTTCGACAACACTGACTGCAATCCGACGGTCAGTTTTCAACAATATTTCATTTTATAAACAGATCACACGCAACCAAATGCACACATCTCATCAATTTAAACAACATAAAGCGGTTTCATACACTATTTTCCCCAGAAAACTGAACTTCATACAGTAATTAACGTTGGAACACGGGTGCAAAAGTTCGTCTGCTAGTCCCATTTGACGAAAGAACATTTACTAAGCGATACTAAAACATAAACAGAACACACAATATCTGCCTTTACCGCCACAGCAGAATAACAGCATATCTGTGTACTTGATTTTAGTCCAAAACAGGGAAACTGAAAAGAAGTGTTAACAAAATGGAATGATTTGCACGGAACTATACAACCGCGCATTAATCGATCGCCTGCGCAGGTTGACTGGTTGAGTGATTCGGATTCGATCAAACTTTCGCACAAAAACTCCTGTTTTTTTGGAATAACTGAAGAAAGGAGGAATAAAGAGGTTACACACCTCGTCTCAGTGATTATTAAAAATAATGGTCTCAGTTCGCGGTCATGAAAAAGCTCGCTGAAGCTCGCATTTTTCATGATCCGCTAACTTCGACCATTATTTTTAATAATCACTGAGACTCGGCATGTAACCTCTACGTAATTTGATCCCTTTCAATCCTGTAGTTGGTCTGGCTCTCTTGTAGTAACGAACGATGCCAGCAAGAACTTTTTCCTTGTAGTACTATATACACCCCAGTGATGCTTCTGCCTTTTTCGCGTGGTTTTTGAAAAATGACGCCCTTTGTGTTATAAAATATTGTGTATAAAACCTTCTTGCCGGAGCGACTTTTTCGCACGATCCGAGGGGCATTGGCACCTTTTTTATCCATGCTTTGTTTTGAGCTTTTCTTTTTGGCTTAAAGAAGTACACCCAAGTTTCGTCTCCAGTCACGATCTCATCCAAGCGTTTGTGATCACATCCGTCGTATATCTTGAGTAGCCGTTGGGCAAACGTAACCCTACACCTCTTGTTCTCTTCAGTGAGGAAATGTGGTACCCATCGCGCGCACACCTTTGTGTATCCAAGTTTGTGTTTTAAAATTCTCAAGACAGACGACGACGAAATGTCCACTGTTTCGGCGATAAAATGACTGCTCACTCGGGGATCTTCATCAACTAACCGTTGCACATGGGACACCATTTTATTGTCGGTTACAGGTGGTTTCTTCACTTTTCCCCTTGCATCTTCCACAGACGTTTTCCCTGTTGAGAAATGCTTTGCCCACCGAAAAACTGTCGCGCGAGATGGTGCTGTGCCCTGGCTTACAGTTCTCAGCTCTTCAAGTATGTCACCGGCCGTTTTACCAAGTGCCGTTCTTATTTTGATGTAGGATCGAAAATCCTTCTCTGAAAATGTGCTTTTTGCCGCCATTTTTTAGGCCAGTGTCTCTCTCTTTCATGACTAAATACACTGTATCTTTACGAAAACACAACGGATCACAAAGAAATTATGCACAATAATACGTCATGTACCAATCTTGATAATGACGTCATTTGTTATAAATGTCGTCATTTGATTCTGTGCAAAAAAGACCAGTCTCATTCTTGGTGACGACAACCTTGTATGTCAACGCTGGTATTAAAACTAAGTACTCTGAACAATCACCCTGTATGCTTTGTATTCCAAGTTACAGCTCCTGCACACACGGGAAAAAAGATCGATAGCTTAGTATTGTAAGTTAAGTCGATTCCTTACGTAAACCTAGTTTGTATTCATGTTCAAGGGACATAACAAATACCGGACTGTTCACGAAGAAATTTCATATAGGACACTGAGCTTATATTTTAGGGTTTTACAAGTTTCAATAAATAGAGAATCTTCTCGTTAAACTTCTTCGTTTAACGCCTAAAAGTTTCCGCTTTCCCCCATGATGTTATCCATGCAAGGCCGCAACACGACGAACAATACAAACGTGTTTTTCTTTCCCTTTTAGGATCAGCACGTCATACGTTGATCCGCAAGTATGCGTCGTGACCTCCGAGTTACGCATTTGCGGAGCTACGAAATACGTATGCTTTACGTGTTCGTTACCCCATGCGTAACCTCTTTTATCTACGACCTTGACAAGACCTCGGCCACAGGTTGTTGATTAAACTAACAAACGCAAACACCTGGGTAGCACAACTCTTGTTACTGTCAGCTGGCCATGTGAAGAAAGCGACCCAACTTTGCCAGTAATGGGACAATAACCCAAATCGTTGGTTTGTGTAAAGGATCTGGTGGTCAACGGAAAGGTCTGCGTGGAAAAGAAAGGTTTCTTTGATGATGCGTCTCCTCCTCCTCCCCCTCCTCTTCTTCTTCCACCTCTTCTCCTTAGGACTAGCTGTAAGAAAGGACCATATGGACCTGATGCTATTATCCTTCCGTAATACTGTTTTCGAGTTCGAGTTCGAGGTCTTCCATCTCCTCCTCATTTTCCTCCTCCTCTTCCGCCATCACCACGACCACCACCACCACCCAAACATGATATTTTGTCTTAAAAATGATTTTAAGGTATGAGCTCAAAAATAAAACGATATCATCAGTTGTAAAACAACTGGACTTAAAGAACAAAGACAATGCTTCCCAGACACTTTATCTAGTCGTGGTGCATGGATGTATGGGCGTGAGAGGTCGAGAGCGCAAGACCGTGTGTCTGCAATCCCACAGTATATCAGTGTTAATGTTTGAGACCTGTTTCTTTGTCTGTTGTTTGCACTCTCTTTATGGTTCTTTATCTGGCTCTCTGTCTCTGGTCAATCGTCGGTGTATTCTTCAAGCTGCATTTCTTTCAGCTTGTGTTTCTCTTTATGTGTCTGTTCTCTTACGTTTGCGTGTGCCTCAGTTTGAGACCCTTGCAACAAAATGCGTTAATAACATGTTTCTTTATAAACTTGAAGTAGGTTAACTTATTTCTCCTTTCCTGGAAACATCAGACGATTTCAAAGACAAAAAGGAAAACCCCGTCATGATGATCGAGCGTTACAGTTGTTCCTCCTCTAAATGTCGTTCTCATGAAAATGACACTTTACATTTAGGTATATTAAGACATACACTTACATACATGCACGCAGGCACACAGACAAGCACACACAGGCACACAGACAAACACACACACACACACAAACACACACACACACACACATACACAAACACACACAAACACACACAGACACACACATACACACACACTACATCTCCGACTATGAGTAGCATTAGGCCAAAAAAAAAAATAGGTCTGTTTACGGTAACCCGACCGACCCTAGTTTTTTCGCGCGACCCTAGACTTTTTTTTGGCATTTGGGGGAAAAAAAAAAAATCTTGTTTTTTTGGCAAAATAACGTACAAATATGGTTTTTTGGAAAAAAAATAAAAAGAAAAAAAAAACAATCCCGACCTACCGACCCTATTTTTTTGGCCTATGTTACCGTAAACAGACCTATTTTTTTTTTCTGGCCTTATCATAAACTCTCTTTGAAAAATACTTTTCGAGACAAACTTTCTTTTTTGATCCACTGTGTTATTTTCTGTGTAAGCATAAACGTGAATGTCTTATATTTAATGCAGCGGTTTTCGCTCTTGAAAATACTTGTATGGAATCTTGTTTTGAAGATCGTGAAATCCGCATTGATCCGTCTCCGACTAAATGGTAGAAACCCACATAGAGCGGCCCTTTCATGAATTCAACGATCGATAATTTTCTCGTGAATCCATCACTGAGCACTGAGGTTCCCAGGACGCTGCGTTGTGACACTGAGGACTTCTTGATTTGATTACCCACATGGAATTCTATTTGGAAATCATCAAATATGAATGAATTAGTTTACGTATGTACATTTTTTATTATCTGTATTCATAATTCAGCTTATGGTGAAGAATTTGTCATTGCTTCTGGTACAAGTCAAAGCCAAAGTTGAAGAATTATTTCAATACGTTCTTTTAAGGATACATAATACAATGAATTAAAAAGAAACGGAGAACATTATATCAATAAAATTATTATATTGCAGAAAATGCTGTTTGTATGAACATACACATCTTTGCAACATTACAACAACAAAAATCATAACAAAGGATAATCACAATCCGTCCATAGTGCATTTCACAAACTTAAGTAGCCTAAATTGAACAATTTAAAGTTCTCCATACCAGAGAACATATCATTCATACATGTGTATTAGTAATTGTAATTCAATCAAGTTTGCGTTTTAATGAAACAGATCCTGTGATTGGTCAGAATGCCCCAACTCATTAAAAATTACCGGTCATTAATTGTCGATATTACCACTCGCTAAAAAATCCATTAACAACCTGCTGGCGAGGCGCATTGATACAGCCTCAACTAGTCTCGGTTAGCTTTGAGGGTCATTTTACAAGTAGGAAATATGAAGGCCAACGAAATACCGAGACCATACGGTATGCGAAGTGATGACGTCGAATACGTGACGTAAGTTGATGCATGAATTCTTCTGGACTACGTCAGTCAATTCCAAAGATCGCTTTTGTGATGAAAAGAATTTGTTTTTGAGATTGCTGTCCAGAAACCCGTCACAAAAGAAGGGAAAATGTGTGTGAAAGAAAACAAAACAGGAGCAGAGTGATACGATAGGAATACAGAGACATATTTCTTGGGACTTGACCCTTGCAGGTAGGTGGACTGAAAGTAGTGTGTGAACAGAACAGAACCAATTCTGTCTGTTTACAACCGCATGAAAGCAGGAAAGAGATCGTTGTCAGATTGAATTACAATAACATTAACATGCTTCCAGTTGAAACTTCTCGGTCTTCATCGTGGATTGACGCCCTCCCAAAGTCTAATTGAAGCCCTCCGTCGCTTCGCTCCGTCGGGCTTCAATTACCTTTGGTCGGGCGTCAATCCCCGATGAAGACCTCGAAGTTTCAACTGGAAGCATGTTAATGTGTAATTGTTCTCCCTAAAATGCACAACTGTTCGGAAAATCGGCTCAGCAAGTTGTGGGTATTCAATCAAACCATAGGTATATGATCTTATACGTTTCTATTTTCCTTCATTGGCTCTTTCTACGCACTTTTTTTGTTTAAGCGTTAGCTTCCCTTCAAATGATAAACCGGCCATAGGGAATCATCGTCACGAACGAAATCTTCAAAATCTCCAAAACCGTTTGGACTTCTGGGTAGGGACATCCTTTATGAAATGGCGTCAGCGCTTTTCGGCGATTGGTCAATCCATTTCGGAACTGGACTGCCAACATAATGCCGGTCATACTTAAATTTAATGCAACTTGAGTTTGCTTTCCAAACTGATACGAAGTAAACGGGAGCATAGGGTCAGTTATCAACCTAACTTACCTCGAACAGTGAGATCGACAGAACGTACAGTACACAAATACGAACGAAGAAACTCGGAAACCGACGATTCGATACCAATGCTCGAGAACTCACGTGTGGTATTCGAAGTCAAAATTTCTCTTTTTACCCCTGAGGACAGCCACTAAATTCGTTACGTTGACGGCCGCGGGTTCAAATCTCTTAGCAGTCAAGAACATTATTCACACTTTTTTGTGTGATTTGTCAACTTTGATGTTATATTCTACACTCGTAATTCTTGTATTTTATTCGTTTCAATTCAATTCCAAATGTTTTGATTGATGCATTGAAGATCGAATTTATCAAAGGGTTGCATAAATATCGAGTACTTCCAGTGAACGGATTCCCAGAATTACACATTCTATTTTTGGTGACATCGGGTTTTGGGAAAAGCCCAGTGGGCGATCGTATCACCATGCGTCGACTGCATGTACTTCTGATTTAACCTATTGACATCGCCGTACTTTTGTACAAGAAAAACCACCAGGTCAGTCAGACGTTTATCATAGTAGCATTCTATCAAATTGATCGAGCAATAGTTTTAGTTCACGCTAGAATGTGTTTGGGAATTGTCGAGACAAAAAATAAGTGTTACTGTTATATTGCTAGCTTGTCCCATGTGATGTGTTTGTAAACCACATTCCGAACTCTTACCACCGCAGATAGTGAGTGCAAGCGTGCGTTCTTCATAATCGGTCAGCCCCTCGACTTACTTTAAACATGTAAACTATAACCCTACAGATTCAATCAAAAGAATGCCGTTTATCTAATAGAAGATACATGTACTATCTAACACACTACTTGAGCAGAGCTAAATAGTTCACCACACAATCAATAATGAATAAGTATGAATAGCACACACCAGCAGGGGACACAGTTCAAACAACTAGTTTGTATTATTCATAGATTCCATTTCCAGACAAAAGGACACTGTTCACACTAGGGCAGCAGCGTCATGATATCAACATTCGCCCAGTGTGCCTCCATGTGTATTGATCATGGCATCGGGGACTATTGGGCCATGCCAAAATGTCGAGGTCACCCAGCCACATATATGCGCTACACTACCTCCAAACGGTGGCACACTATCTGGATTCCAAACCATTATTTCTGTACAAAAACAACGTAAAGCTCTCACCTGTCGTTCACACTTGACAAGCAGTCAAAACAACTTCAGTATACACACAAATGTGGACAGTTACATTAGTGGTGCATTACACACACAATACACGGCACTGAAACTAAAATAAATACACTTGCATGGACAAATGTACATACTTTTCCAAATAAGCGTTACATGTGTAACTATTCTCTGCATGGACATTTCTGTTGTGACTAAAACAAGATGACATAATTACGTATCTCTGTTAACTGTTCATCATAACACTCGGGAGTTAAGACACTTACACTATTTCAAACAACAACAACAACAGCAACCATAATAACAACAACAACAACAACAACAACAACAACAACAACAACAAATGCAAAAATAGCAGCAACAACAACAACACTCAAACAACAACTAAACAAAACAGAAACAAACAAACAAGCAAAACACAGCCTGAAGGTTTTGCTGATTGACGATTTGGTTTCGGGTATTTTCAAACTTCAGCGGGTAAAGTGCTATAGAAATCGAGTTGTGCAGCAACATTGTCACGGTTCAGTCAACGTACTTGCACAGGAATGTTCACGCTTCAAACTTGTTCGATGAAATCAACACGAACGAAAACAGAAGCATACACAAAAATGAAAACAGAAACATAGACAAAAAAATAATGTGTTCAAATGATAAAACAAAACTACTTGGTGGCAAGACAACTGTCTCAGTTTAATCGATCGTGTCTAAGCTGTGGCCACTTAGCACCAAGAACAAGATAAAGAGTCGTGATGGAGAGGAGGATGTTAGCATTGCCAGTTTTTCTTTGGGACTTTAAGGTTTGGAGCTCTCGCTATTCCTGGCACACTTAGACAGGAAAGTATTTTTGCAACTGCATCAACTGTGTATTAAGGAACCTTTTTTGGGGAAAACGGTTAAAACCCCGGAAACAATCATATGCTAAATAATTTAGATTTGTTTTGGTCTTCAGGAATTCACGCCAATCGTCGTGCGCGTGTTTGTGAGAGTGTGTTTGTGTGTGTGTGTGTGTGTGTGTGTGTGTGTGTGTGTGTGCGTGCGTGCGTGCGTGTTTGTGTGTGTGTGTGCGTGTGTGTGTGTGTGTGGGTGTGTGTGTTCTGTGTTGTGTTTCTTGTTCAACTCCACGCTGTTATACAGACGGGCAGATCACGGAATTATCCCTCCTAAATATCCCTAAGGAAAAGGAAACTCTTGACATGTACGGGCAAGGGTCACTGCAGCAAAACATCGTAGTTATAACTGCTGCACAGCAAATGCCGTATCGGCAGGTCGGTGCCGCATCGTTGTGTGACTCAGTGACTGGCGCTGCATGCAGCAAGCAAGAACAAGTGATGTCCGGCAGACGTAACGAGCGATCGGGATGGGGGAATTCCTGTCGACTCAGTGCAGTCTGTGCCGTGCGTCAGTGCTGCAACGGTGCCGCGCGTCCGTCGCTGCTGTGCCGCACGTGCTGGCGATGCGTAGATCTGTCGCAGTGTTCACTGATGTATGTGCTGGACCTGCGAGTTCTTTGCTGCCAGGGCCCTTCGATCTATAGCCCTGCTGCTGCCGCTGGCGAGCTTTCACCCTCACGCCACTCAGACACGCGTTACGCGTATTCCATGTTTTTGCTGCTGTCCATTCTCCCGTCAGTTGTGTGAACTCCCAAGTGTGGTTAGCCTCCGGACGGGTTTTGTCCAAAACAAAGGAAAGAGCAAGACGTCCTGCGAAAGTTTTTCACTTTCCGTGTGCTGCTCCAGGTTTCAGACGCTGGCTTGCTGGTGATTCATCTGTGTAGTCTAGCACGTGTGTGATCACGCCACTAGTGTTTACTATTCTTGCTCAACTTGCAGAGACCGAATTCAGTTGAATCACAGACACTTGCCTGTTGTAGACGTGGCTGCACTGGTAAATTAAACTGTCTTTTGTCTGCTTTGGTGTGTCGCAGTGACCGACACAAACTGGTTTCACTCTGCTGTAAACAGAGAACTCTGGCCTGAGGAGTGTTTCCGCTTGATGGTTTTGACGAGTTTCTAGCGCTGGAGCGGAGAAAGGTGAGAGAAAAAAGAGTTCTTCTGATCTATTGTGTGACTGAGAAATATTCGATTTTGCCCCTCCGGTGCACTATTGCGGTTGTGTTATAATTGGTCCTGTTGCATTTTTAGTATGCCGCCATGCGCTATATAACGTCTCTTATTCATACACCACCCCAACCACCCACCCCCCTCTGCTTTTGTCCATCTGAAAACTGGAAAGGCAGCTTATTTTCGATAAGTACCCGGCAACATAAAACATCACTACACAGCAATCCTCGATAGCTCATGGGTTTAGAGGCTACACTTTGTGAGCACTTTTAGCGACTGAAAAGTTCTGAACGTTCAAACGTACGAAATATAGATCTCTTGAGCAGACAACATAAACATGCGGCCTTTAAACTAACCCCTTCAGGCTTGAACACACGAAATGCAATATAAATTCCACGAGTTTGGTTGTTTTCTGAATCAAAATCTACCTTGTATATAACCATCGGCGCGAAAAAGATCTCAAGGCAAGTAACTCTTTTACTTTGTGTAGTGACTAGAGTTGTTCCCCTTTCGAAGACAAAAAGACTGTAATCCGTCGGTCAATTATCAACAATGTATCATTTCATCAACAGAAAACACGCAAGCAAATGCACGCATCCCTTCAATTTAAAAAAACCCATGAAGCGGTTTCATTAACCTTTCTTTTTCATTGGCCTCAGAAAACCTCTTGTTTATTAATCATTTGACTTTAGAACACGTGGGTTTGTTTCCTATTCAATACGACGGACGAAAATTGCCTTAACGAAACCAAAACACAGAACTGCATAACTGCGTACTTGATTTTATTCCAAACCGAAGAAACTGTTATGACGTTTTAGTAGAATTGAATGATTTTCACGGAACTATACAACCGCACATTATAATCAGGTAGACTGGCAGAGTGATTAAGATTCGATCAAAATATGGCACACATACACTTTTGTTTTCTGACAACTGAAGAAAGGGGAAATAGATATGTTACACGCCTCGTCTCAGTGGCTATTAACAATAAAGATCTCAGTTCGCGGTCATGAAAAAAGCTCGCTGATGCTAGCATTTTTTCATGATCCGTTAACCTCGACCAATTCTACTAATATTCACTGAGTAACCTATAGCTACTTTGTAATGCCAATGGCATCCTGCTGTAATCAGTATTGTATTTAGCTGTATGTTTACTCTCTGTCTGTCCATCTGTCTGTCTGTCTGTGCGTACGTCCGTCTGTCTACCAATCCGTTTGTCTTTCTTTTCTTTCTTGTTTTTACATTTAGTCAAGTTTTGACTAAATGTTTTAACGTAGAGGGGGGAATCGAGACGAGGGTCGTGGTGTATGTGCGTGTGTGTGTGTGTCTGTCTGTGTGTGTGTGTGTGTGTGTAGAGCAATTCAGACTAAACTACTGGACCGATCTTTATGAAATTTGACATGAGAGTTCCTGGGTATGAAATCCCCGAACGTTTTTTTTTCTTCATTTTTTTGATAAATGTCTTTGATGACGTCATATCCGGCTTTTCGTGAAAGTTGAGGCGGCACTGTCACGCCCTCATTTTTCAACCAAATTTGTTGACATTTTGGTCGGGTAATGTTCGACAAAGCCCGGACTTCGGTATTGCATCTCAGCGTGGTGGCTTAAAAATTAATTAATGACTTTGGTCATTATAAATCTGAAAATTGTAAAAAAAAAATGTTTTTTATAAAACGATCCCAATTTACGTTTATCTTATTCTCCATCATTTGCTGATTCCAAAAACATATAAATATGTTATATTCGGATTAAAAACAAGCTCTGAAAATTAAATATATAAAAATTATTATCAAAATTAAATTTTCAAAATCAATTTAAAAACACTTTCATCTTATTCCTTGTCGGTTCCTGATTCCAAAAACATATAGATATGATATGTTTGGATTAAAAACACGCTCAGAAAGTTAAAACGAAGAGAGGTACAGAAAAGCGTGCTATCCTTCTTAGCGCAACTACTACCCCGCTCTTCTTGTCAATTTCACTGCCTATGCCGTGAGCGGTGGACTGACGATGCTACGAGTATACGGTCTTGCTGCGTTGCATTGCGTTCAGTTTCATTCTGTGAGTTCGACAGCCACTTGACTAAATGTTGTATTTTTGCCTTACGCGACTTGTTTTTTCTTTCTTTCTTTCTTTCTCTCTTTCTTTCTGTCTGTCTGTCTGTCTTTCTGTCTGTCTTTCTTTCTGTCTGTCTTTCTTTCTGTCTGTCTTTCTTTCTGTCTCTCTTTCTTTCTGTCTCTCTTTCTTTTTGTATTTTTCTTTTCTTTCTTTCTTCTTTCTTACTGTTTTTGTTCGATCGGGGTTTTTTCACCCGTTGAACGGTCCATTTGCTTTTATGCAGCGTACTTAGGAAAACACAGACCCCATTAAGGTTAGCTTAATTTCATGCGGTATGTCTTCATTGCTAAATAATTATTTTCCGAATAAAGGATAAGCAATCGAGCTGATGCATAACATATGTCGCGAGCTTTTAAGGACTCAAGAGAACAATGACACTATCTTTTCATATAATATGTCAAACAGCGCTGTTATTATTTCTACAAACATAGACCTGGAGAAGAGCGTATGCATTTTTCTCAGTTTTAGAGTTGGGGATTTTCATTACGTGCTAAGAATCAGAGAGCGAGAGAGAGAGAGAGAGAGAGAGAGAGAGAGAGAGAGAGAGAGAGAGAGAGAGAGAGAGAGAGAGAGAGAGAGAGAGAGAGAGAGAGAGAGAGAGAGAGAGAGAGAGAGAGAGAGAGAGAGAGAGGGAGAGAGGGGGAGAGAGAGAGAGAGAGAGAGAGAGAGAGAGAGAACGAGAGACAGACAGACAGACAGACAGACAGACAGACAGACAGACAGACAGACAGACAGACAGACGGTTCTAGGTTAATTGCCCCCCGGTAGACAGACAGGCAGACAGACAGACAGACAGAGATAAAGAGAGAGGGAGAGAGACAGAGACTGAGATAGAGACAGAGACAGAGAAAGAGAGACAATCACACAAACACATAGTCAGGTTGACAACCAGACAGACAATAGCACACACTCACCAGCAAGACTCAACACCAGAGATATCATCATCATCATTATTATCATCATTACGATCTGGACTGGCCAACCCTATTTTGGGTTATTTCACAACAGAGGAAGGGCAAGCATGTTCTTGTTGGGTTTTCTTTCGGTTTTGGTTTTTAAAGCTTTTCAATATGTTAAAAACATTGAGTCGAGAGTGTTCTGCAATTAGAGGAGGACAATTGACTTGCCTTGCGCATCTCTTTCTCTCTCTCTCTCTCTCTCTCTCTCTCTCTCTCTCTCTCTCTCTCTCTCTCTCTCTCTCTCTCTCTCTCTCTCTCTCATTCTCTGTCTTTATCTCTGTCTTTCTCTCTCTATCTCTCTCTCTTTCTTTCTCTTTC
This sequence comes from Littorina saxatilis, assembly GCF_037325665.1. Classification (NCBI taxonomy): domain Eukaryota; kingdom Metazoa; phylum Mollusca; class Gastropoda; order Littorinimorpha; family Littorinidae; genus Littorina; species Littorina saxatilis. The sequence goes on along the minus strand of NC_090245.1, from coordinate 30,951,627 downwards.
TCTCTTTCTCTCTCTCTCTATCTCTCTCTCATTCTCTCTCTTTCTCTCTCTCTTTCTCTCTCTTTCTCTCTCTTTCTCTCTCTATCTTTCTCTCTCTATCTTTCTCTCTCTCTTTCTCTCTCTCTCTGTCTCTCTCTCCCCCCTCTCTCTCTCTCTCTTTCTCTCTCTCTTTCTTTCTCTCTTTTTTTCTCTTTTTCTTTCTCTCTTCTGCTCTCTCTCTATCTCTCGCTCTCTTTCTCTCTCTCTCTGTCTTTCTCTCTCTCTCTCTCTTTCTTTCTCTCTCTTTCTATCTCACTCTCAGTTTCTCTATCTCTTTCTATCTCTTTCTCTCTTCCTCTCTCTCTCTCTCTCTGTCTCTCTCTCTCTCTCTCTTTCTCTTTCTCTCTCTCTTTCTCTGTCTTTCTCTCGTCCGCTCTCTCTCTCTCTATCTCTCGCTCTCTTTCTCTCTCTCTGTCTTTCTCTCTCTCTCTCTCTTTCTTTCTCTCTCTTTCTATCTCACTCTCAGTTTTTCTATCTCTTTCTATCTCTTTCTCTCTTCCTCTCTCTCTCTCTCTCTCTCTCTCTCTCTCTCTCTCTCTCTCTCTCTCTCTCTCTCTCTCTCTCTCTCTCTCTCTCCAAGGACAGATTGTAAGAATAGGCAACGCCTAAAATCTCCATCCTTCTGTAATAAAGTTTAATCAATCAATCAATCTCTCTCTTTTTCTCTCTCTCTCTCTTTCTTTCTCTCTCTTTCTCTCTCACTCGAGTCTCTCTCTCTCTCTCTCTCTCTCTCTCTCTCTCTTTCTCTCTTTCTCTCTCTCTCTCTTTCTCTCTCTCTCTCTCTCTCTCTCTCTCTCTCTCTCTCTTTCTCTGTGACTGTGAAAGCAGTGCGAGTGTGAATGACACAGTGGGTCAGGGGTCAGATAATGAATCATATTCTGATAGCAAACCTAGGAATCCGTGTTGTGAATGAAAAGGATAAAGTTGAGCACGCCACAAATGTTAGTAGCTGCAAAGTCACTCGAAGTGTGAATAAGTCCTTTTCTTTTTTACAGTGGAATGTTAACGGCTTGTACTCTAAATTAACTGACACAGAATTTGTAAATTATGTAGGGAGTTTCGATTTTGTTTGCCTTGCAGAAACTGTCGTGTTTTTTCTTTCGCCACTCTCAGTCGCAAAGGAGACACAACGAGTTGTGTAGGTTCTGTAGATTTATTAACAGCTGGAACAACGGTGACAATATCTCTCAGCACAGTGTAAGAAAGAACAAGTGCAAGACTGGTAAAGAACAACAATACGTGTGCGCAGCCCTACTTATATAGTTAATGGACATACGAGAATATTCGGGAAACATCGACACTAATCTGGTTAGATCTACACAGTTCCGTCTGTCCGATGAGCGTCTACGCTTACGTCATGAGTGACTGCGCACTAAATCAAAGTAAGTTCCATAATGTTCTTTATCCTTCCATTCGATTCCAGTGGTATCTAGCGATCATCCACAACACCTCCCCACCTAAACTGATGCTACTCCTCAAGCATCAACAGCAAAGTCTCTCTGTGGGTTTGCGTGTTCTCTTTGACCGTCTTGGATTGTCTGGTCCATACTCTGGAACGGATGGAGTACCTTTGGGTTTGGTCTGTCTCCGAGTTTGTGGCACAGTTTCCAAGATCTCCATGGGGTGATCTGTTACAAGTTCAGAAACAGTGTCCACTTCCTCACCAGGTTCATTGTCTTCCTCAGTGGTGTAGCGTGGCTGTAGCTGTTCCCAGTGTCGTCTCCATACTGGACCATGAGGAATGACCATGACGTTGAAGCAGCGAGTACCCAGAGACTTCTTGACGACTGCTGGTACCCATCGGGGTTGTTTGTCTCGGCGAGGTCCATGGTACAGAGCATACACAGGATCTCCGGCCTTGTACTGTCTGGTTACCTTGACGACAGCTTTCAAGTCTGGAGTCATCTGAGACTTGGATGCCTCCTTGGATTGCTTGCCCTGAGCGATGTGGGCTGGCGAGGGCAGCAGAGTGTCGATCCTTGTCCGTAACTGCCTGGAATTCAAGAGTTCACTCGGAGAGAAACCACAGGATGTCGGCGTTCTCCGGTACTGCATCAAGAACTCTTGACGAGCACGCTTCGGTGGCAAAGAAGATTTTCGCAGTGCTTGTTTGAATGTCTGCACCAAACGTTCGGCGGCTCCATTGGTAGCAGGATGATATGGTGCCCCTGTCAGGTGCGTGATCCCCCGTTCCTTGCACCAGCTCTGAAATTCTTCAGAAGTGAAGGTCGGCGCGTTGTCAGTGACAAGTGTGTGAGGCAATCCAAAATGAGCAAAATCTTCTTCCAGCAGGTCTAGAGTGGCTCTAGAGGACGTGGATGACGTAGGATGAATGCATGGATACTTGGAGTAAGCATCCGTGATCATCAGCCAGTCTCTACCCATGAAGTTGATTGCATGGTCCAGGTGTAAGCGGCTCCATGGCTTTTCTGGTAGCATCCATGGGTGAACTGGAGGCTTGGATGGCTTGTTCTGATGTTCACCGCACGAGTCACATCGTCGAGTAGCCATCTCAATAGCAGCATCGATACCGGGCCAGTAAACAGCAGTTCTTGCCAACTGTTTCATGCGTTCCATGCCGAAGTGTCCGAGATGCAGCAGATCAAGGATCTTGGACTGCAGGCTTTGTGGAATCACCACTCTCGATCCATGGACGAGGCATCCGTGGCAGATACTGAGAGAGTCCGACAACTTCCGGAACTTGTTGACATCTTCATTGTTAATGATGAACAAGAATTTTGGAATATAATGCATAAATTATCCTCAAAACGAAAACAAAGAAAGAACAACATACCAGTTGATACCTGGTTTCAGCATTTCAAAGTATTATTGGAAACAGATGTAATTGAGGCTGAAGAAATTGAATATGAAGACGATGAAGGTATTTCGAATCGTCCTATTTCAAAAGAAGAAGTGTTGATTGCAATGAGAAAGTTAAAACCTCAAAAGTCTGCTGGGCCTGATGGAATAATAGGAGAACTTTTGAAAAAAAATTGTTCTCCAGGGATTGACTTTTTGGTACACTTGTTTAATTTTCTGTTTTCCAAGGGTGTATTTCCATTAAGTTGGACAGAGTCCATTGTTATCCCTTTGTTTAAGAAAGGCGATGTGAATGATCCAAATAATTATCGTGGAATCTCGCTGTGTAATGTTAGTAATAACAGGTTGCAAGAATGGATTGAATGTAATAACTGTACGGGTGAATATCAAGCTGGTTTTAAAAAGAATTATTCCAATATTGATCATATATTTACACTGTTGGCCTGTGTACAGAAACAAATTTCTTTGAATCGTAAGCTGTATGTTGCCTTTATATATTTTGAGAATGCGTTTGATTCCATCAACAGAGCTTTGCTCTGGCCAATTCTGTTACAAAAATGGTATAAAAGGGAAACTCTTTAGGTGTGTGAAGAGTATGTATGATAATGTAAACATAAATGTGAGATGTGGAGCAAGGTTTACGGATTATATTAATTGTACATTTGGTGTTAAACAGGGCGATGTATGTAGCCCAGTTTTATTTTCTCTCTTTATTAATGAGTTAGCACTTGACATAATTGAAAATGGAAGACATGGTGCCACATTTACTAATAATTATTTGGAATTTTTTATTCTTTTGCTTGCTGATGATGTATTGTTGTTATCAGAGACTGTTGTGGGTCTACAGACTCAGTTAAATAATTTACGCAGGGCAGTGTCCTCTCTTCATTTAAAGGTAAACATGAGTAAAAGTAACATTATTGTGTTTAGGAAAGGTGGATATTTGAGTGCAAGGGAAAGATGGACGTATTGGGGTGATATTTTACCTGTTGAAAACGTGTATAAATATTTAGGAATATTGTTTTCAACTCGACTCAGTTTCACTGCTGCCTGTAGCGATCTCTTAAGCTGGGCCAAAAATGCTCTGATGTGTATTATACAAAGATTATCTGTGCTTAATGATAATAGTTTGAATGATGTTTTTTTTAAAGTTGTTTGATTCCCAAGTACAACCAATAGTACAGTATGGTGCTGAGATATGGGGACTGGATAAGGTTGCTCTGCAGTGTGAAAAAGTCCATTTATTTGCATTGAAGAAGTTCTTTGGAGTCCGAATGCGAACACCTAATGACCTGGTATATGGCGAGATAAACAGATATCCGATATATCTGAATTCTATTTTAAGATGCGTTAGCTACTGGATAAAATTGTTAAAGATGGAGGCGCACAGACTTCCCCGTAAATCATATGAAATGTTGTATACATAAAATGGATGAGAGTGGTAAAAAGAACTGGGCCTCAAGTGTCCGTTGTAAATTGTATGAGTACGGTTTTGGTTTTGTGTGGTTGAAAAAGAGTTTTTACGTGTTTTTTAGGGAAAGGTTGGTCGATTTGTTTGTTTGTTTGTTTGTTTGTTTGCTTAACGCTCAGCCGACCACGAAGGGCCATATCAGGGCGGTGCTGCTTTGACATATAACGTGCGCCACACACAAGACAGAAGTCGCAGCACAGGCTTCATGTCTCACCCAGTCACATTATTCTGACACCGGACCAACCAGTCCTAGGACTAACCCCATAATGCCAGACGCCAGGCGGAGCAGCCACTAGATTGCCAATTTTAAAGTCTTAGGTATGACCCGGCCGGGGTTCGAACCCACGACCTCCCGATCACGGGGCGGACGCCTTATCACAAGGCAAACCGTGCCGGTGTTGGTCGATTGCAGATTGCAAGAGTGGGATTATCATATTCAAAATAGTGATAGATTTGCTGTTTATCGGACATTTTGTACTGTACATGACATTAAACCCCACCTTTTGTTGAATGTGGATAGACATCTAAAGTTTATTATGACTAGGTTTCGATTCGGTATTTCAGAAATTAATGTGCATGCTAACCAATATAAAAAACATAATGCCGATCAGTTGATGTGTCCGCTTTGTAAAGTAAAGCAAGAAGATGAAGTCCAATTGTTGTTATAATCGTTTACAGGCAGGCAGGGTGTGCCGAAGAAAAATTTCCATTTTTATGTAATATTTTAATGGACAATAAAGTGCTGTTATTGTTATTGTTATTGTTATTTTGTTTTGTGTTGTCCATACTTAAACAGATTAAGGGGAAAATGTATCCCATTTAAATATTATAAAAACCCAAGCACTTTTAGACTCAGCTTGCTCCTGGCTTCACCTCAAGAAACTGTTGTTAAAAATGTATCCCTGTATTTGTATAAAGCCTTTAAATTAAGAGATGTTGTAACCTCTTAGTTAAATACCGTGTAATGTATGTTCTATTCTGTAGTGTTGTGCGATTATTATTATGTACCTTTTTTGCACCTGATGAGTTAAATTATTTGCAACGTTAACCATTTGTTCACACTCCTTCA